>NC_050453.1:15037893-15235393 GCF_903995425.1 Onychomys torridus
AACAGGCTTCCTGCCCCCGCAGCCCGCACTCAGCTCGCTTTGAGCAGCCCGCACTCAGCTCACTTTGATCCGCTCCCAGCAGCAGCTCTAGCCCTCTTCTCCCCAGCCGTTCCTGGGTTCCTTGATGTCCCTCTGCTCTCTGGTGTTCCGCACCTCTCTGAGCCCTCGCAGCACTGATTTGATACACGTCCCAGTGGACGGTTGTCGTGTGAATTACAGAGAGCAGAGTCATAAAGACAGCTCCTGGGAAATAAATGAACAACAATCATTCAGCCAAGACAGAGAACAGCGCTAGAGAGACTGTCAGCTCCCCCGCCCCCAGAGAGGGTTAGGGAGGGAGCCCAGAGGGGAGGGAGAGGCTGGATCCCGATATGATATCTATGAAAAAAGCTACTGAGGCAGAGGGAGGGAGGGATGAAGGGGGTATGTTGGGAGTCACCTGACGGAAGGGTCCCAGTAATGATTATTATCGATTGCCAACCTGACAGGCTCTACAGTCACCCTGGAGAAAAATCTCTGGCCATGCTTATGAGGGAGCTTCTAGATTAGGTTAATTAGCTGCCAGACTGAATGAAAGAGGAAAGCAGGCTGGGTTAACAGCATTTAGCCCTCTCTACTTCCTGACTGGACACAATGTCACAGCTGCTTCCGCACCTGCTACCAAACCTTCCCTGCCAGGGTGGACTTCACTCCTCAGAATTTAGCCAAATAAACTTTTTTTTTTAAACCCCCAGTTGGGGTCTCACTACATGGCCCCGGCTGACCTGGAACTCACTATAGACTGACCTTAAACTCAGAGACCCACTTGCTCTGCCTCTCAAGTTCTGGGATTAACGGCATCTGCCTCTATGCCATGTCGAGCTTCCTTTTTCTCCCATGCAGATGTCAGGTGTTTGGTTGAGGCAATGAGACAGATTACTATACAGTCCTCCTCCCCATGACCACCTCTGAGGAAGGGTAGGGCAGACGCTTCCTGACAAGATGGGCCAGTATGCCCACTGTTTGGAGCTTGTGCCAACTGGGCATGAATGTTAGCCAGACAAAAGTGGAGTGTCAGGGGTGTGGGAGAGCCGGCTCAGCAGTTAAAGTGAAGAGTGAGGTCTGGAGTTTAGATTCCTGGGATCCACGCAAATGTCTCAAAAGGCTGAGACAGGGTTCTCCTGGGGAAATTGGCTAGGGAGACTAGTCATATTGGTGAGCTCTGGGTTTGACTGTCAGGAATGTTATCTTCCTGGCTGTAGTCCAGTGGTTCTCAGTCTTCCTAATGCTATGACCCCTTAATACAGTTCCTCATGTTGTGGTGACCCCCAACCATAAAATTATTTTCATTGCTATTTCATAACTGTAATTTTGCTACTGTTATGAATTGTAATATAAATACCAGATTTGCAGGATATCTGATATGTGACTCCTGTGAGAAGGTCGTTCGAACCCCCAAATGGGTCACAACCCACAGGTTGAGACCACCAGTGTGTAGTCCTTTTTGGCCTGAGCCCAGTGTTCCTTCCCTGAGAAACTAGACTCTTGCCTCACACTCTTGGGACCAGACACATTTAGGACTTTCTTCTTTTCTTTCTTCCTTTCTTCCTTTCTTCCTTCCTTCCTTTCTTCCTCTCTTTCTTTCTTTCTTTTTTTCCTTTTTTCTTTTTTTTTTTTTGGGTGTTTTTGAGACAGGGTTTCATTATGTAGTTTTGGAGCCTGTCCTGGATCTCACTCTGTAGACCAGGTTGGCCTTGAACTCACAGAGATCCACCTGCCTCTGCCTTCCGAGTGCTGGGATTAAAGGCGTGCACCACCACCACCTTTAATCCTTTAATTTAGGGCTTCTATAGGCCAGGGCCCCTTAGGCTTACCAATCAACTTTACTTTTATACAGTGCTAAGTGACACCCTATCAGCAACCCAGCTCTGGACCGGGATCTGAGTGGAAAGATACCGCATATTATCTGGGGAGCCAAGTGCACCTGCTGCGAGTTCAATGCATATACTTGAGGTTTTTAGTTACCTTCCTATCTCATAAAACATCATGATCAAAGCAACTGATGAAAGAAAGCATTTAGTTTTGGAGGATTAGGCGGAGCAAAGGTGTGGTGGCAGGAAGAGCTGGTGGCTTACACCCTGATCCACAAGCAGGAGGCAGAGAGAGCTAACTCTAAGAGAGGGAACACCGTGAATGGCCCGAGCAGTGATTCTCAACTTGTGGCTTGTGACCCATCGGGAGGGGGCGTCAAACGACTCTTCACAGGGCCACCTAAGACCATCAGAAAACACAGACATTTACATCACAATTCATAACAGAAGCAAAATTACACTTATGAAGTAGTAACAAAATAATTTTATGGTTAGGGGCCACTGCAACATGAAGAATCACAGCATTAGGAAGGGTGGGAACCACTGGGCTAGAATCCTTTGAAACCTCAAAGCCAGCCCCCAGTGACGCACTTCCGTCAGCAAGGCCATACTTTGTAGTCCTTCACAAACAGCCACGGACACTAAAGTGTTGAAACACATGAGCCTATGGGGCCTTCTCACTCAAACCACCACACTTGGCCTGGCAGAATCTCAGCCCCAACCTGACAGCTCGGAGAGGGCAGGGAATCTGGGGGAACATACTCTTCTTACTGGGACACATCTTTAGAGTAAGTCCCTGGGGATTTATCCAGGAGCTGCCGCTGGAAAAGCCAGGAACTGGCCATAGATCCATTCCACATGGAGCTGTCTGTGGAGTTTCTTTGACCACGTGGTGGGAGAGTGTTGTGGGATATTTGTGTGAAGACGTATTGCTGTGATTGGTGGAATAAAAAACTGAATAGCCAATAGCTAGGCAGGAGATTTCAGGGGAGAGAAAGGAAGAAGAGGAGGAATCTAGGCCTGGAGGAGATGCCAGGAGACCTGGAGGGAAGCAGCAGGTGCAAGATGGACAAGAGATAAAGCCACATGGAAGAACATAGGTTAATAAAACTATGAGTTAATTTAAGTTATAGGAGCTAGTTAGGAACAAGCCTAAGCTATAGGCCGAGCTTTCACAATTAATAAGAAGTCTCCGTGTCATTATTTGGAAACTGGCTGGTGGGACAGAAAAAGACTCATTACATATGATGTCCAACATGGGGGTACATATTTCCACATAGGACCTGAGAATGTTTTTTGAAAAAATTTCTAAAACCATAAACACAGAGCCAAACACAGCTTTCCAGTCCCACAGTCTCTCAGGTGGACCACAGCATACAGAGTTACAGTTCCTGGCTGTTTCTTGTAGGCTTGAGCTAGTCAGTGTCATGTGCATAGCCATGTGGGTTAAGGATTGGCTCACTCGGTCAGAGAGGGCAGGCCCACAGTAAAGTGGTCCAGACCAAAAGTAAAAAAAAAAAGCCTTTAAACAGATACAGTAAGAAATGGGTATAGACAGTCATAGAACAAATAATAGTTTAAAAATAAAAGGTCTCCAGTTGGGGATTTAGCTCAGTGGTAGAGCGCTTGCCTAGCAAGTGCAAAGTCCTGGGTTCGATCCTCAGCTCAAACAAACAAACAAAACAAAACAAACAAACAAAAAAGGTCTCTCTTTAAAGAGAGAATAAAGTAATATGAAAGAAAAAGCCACATAAGGATGGTAAATACATAGGGCATCTGGATCCTGTATGGTTCTTTGTTGACTTTGAATTTTTTGAATGCTGATGGGCAAATGGCAGCTGCCGAGAGACATTGGATTATGAAAAGGTCTGCTGAATTAAACCAGCCTATACACTTTAGAGCTGTCTTGGCTTCAGAATGGAAGTCAGGAAATGTGTTGCATTGGGAGAGTGGTTATGCCTTTGTTTCCACAGGAAACAAAAAGTTATGGTTCTCAAAATTAATAAAGATCAGATTTGACCTAGGGAAACCTTCTGAAAATCTTGGCTACAGACACAAAGAAAGAAACCAAGAAAGATGACAGGACAGGTGACATATATGCAGATCCCTCTACTATGGGAACAGCTCTGAGACTGGATGAAACATGATAAATCTTGTTGGCTACAGAGTCCTCATGACTTACTATTACATGCCATCTTTTCATATGACATGATAGAGGTTTGGTTATACAGTCCAAATGGACTTATAAAGTTGAAAGATGACTTTTACCTGCTCAAACAGAAAGCAGAAAATCATCTTCAGCTGACTTGTGCACATTGCACATTCCATACTTGTGTTAATGCAGATGTATATGTTACCTTTAAAAGTTGTGTGTTTTCAGAACAAAAGGCCAGACTCCAATGAAGACAAGTAGCCTAGGTGATCCAGCCTCTCAAAAATGCCTCTGTTGCAGTTTCCTTAAAATTCTGCATTCAGAACAACTTCAAAGCTGCTAGCTGAGATGGTCCAGACTCACAGACTGCTCTAGCCAGGACTTTAGAAAAGCCCTGCACTTTTCCATTACACAGAGACTGCACAATAAATGTCACAGCTTGTTTTCCCAAGACTTGACCATTATCTCAGTTCTATCAGGGTCCTCTAAAGATGTTATCACTCCCAGACAAGAGGAAGTAATTTTAAGAACACAATGCCCACATGCCCAAGAGGTGAAATGGGTATTTTTTGGCTATTTGGTGGTTATAGTTGTTTGTCATTATTTAAGAGGGTTGGTTACAAATTGTTACTAGTCATGGTAAGGGAGAAAACTAAGTAAGGGAAGTTGGATTCAAGGATCTCTTTTTGAAAATAAAAAGGAGGGGTATAGGAATGATAGGTTAAATGGGCAGATTATTTGAATCTACTTGTAGACTAAAAAGCAACTACTAATCTCAAATATTTCAGATTGGTATGGATTTTTGTATATTGGTACAAATTTAAGATTATTTTTGTTACAACTTGCTATATATATTATTACATATATATTATATAGCATGTATAATATATTATTAGAAACCATTTAGGATAATTAAACAAATTAGTAGTCATCTACAACAATCAAACTTTTAGTCATGCTAGGTATGTTTTCAAGGTCATACAGAGGTATATTTTAGATACATAGATGGTCTTCAAATATTTCAGAGACCTACAGAATATGGCATTTAAGATGTTTTAATAACATAGCGTTTTTCATGACAATGAGATATGTCTGCTCCTGGCAGTACCAATCTACTTCAAAGGGATGATGAACATTGAAAAACCTCCATATGGTGTTTGCTTTTATTGTGGTAAAGTTAGTCACTGGATTAGAAACTGCCCTTGCCTTGACTGCTGACAGTATGCTGTCCAAATTGGATAAGCAGGACACAAAAGAAAGTGACTGCTGAACTTGGCCAAGACAAGGTAGGATAGTCCTTAAAAAAATTCCTCCTTCACAGAAAAGTCTGTCAGATAATCTAGATCTATAGGCTGAAGATGAATGCTCCAACATTGCAGAGGAACCTTGGGTGACTGTCCAGGCAGCCAGCTGTTTCTATCATTTCTATAGTTTTGGAAATTGCTTACTCTGTATTTCCTGTTTACTCAGGTAATATATCCTTCTTGGGTCTTTGATGGGGTTGAAGACTAGATAGTTATAGTTACAGTTTCCCTTGTTACCAAATTCAGAGAAGAAATTCACAAAAGGGATGTAAAATGTATAAGGTTGAGAAACGTAAAAGCTTAAATTGTTTATCTAAGAAAATGTTTTGAGGTCTAAAAGGATAGTTTTGGGTTGGTAATACAAGTTAGGATAGGAAGTGAATTAGGTACAAAACTTTGGACTCACCAATAAAGGATAGATAATGGAGTATTTTTTTTTTTTTTTCTGAATTAGCCAAATGTAAATGGACTGGACATTGTGAATATAATTCTTACCTGATAATTGCTTTTATTGTATATAGTTTTACTATGTTAAAGTTAAAACTTTTCCTTTTTATTTAGACAAAAAGGGGAATGTTGTGGGATATTTGTACACTGTGAAGAGGTATTGTTGTGATTGGTGTAATAAAAAGCTGAACAGCCAATAGCTAGGCAGGAGAGATAGGTTGGACTTCCAGGCAGAGAGAGGAAGAGGAAAATTGAGATGTACAGGAGATGCCATCGAGATGTGGAATGAGTCGGACACACAGCATGGGAGAGAGGTTAAACCCCCATGGTAGGACACAGATTAATAAAAATATGGGTTAATTTAAGTCATAAGAGCTAGTAGGGGCTGGAGAGATGGCTCAGAGGTTAAGAGCACTGGCTGTTCTTCCAAAGGTCCTGTGTTCAATCTCAGCAACCACATGGTGGCTAAAAACCATCTGTAATGAGATCTGGTTCCTTCTTTGGGCCTGCAGGGATACATGCAGGCAGAATACTGTACAAATAATAAATAAATAAATCTTTAAAAAAAAAAAAGAGCTAGTAGAAAAAAGCCTAAGCTAAGGCCAAGATTTCATACTTAATACTAAGTCTCCAAGTTGTTATTTGGGGGCTGGTGATCCAAAGATAGTCTGACAAGAAAACCTGCTGCAGGATAGAGCTGGTTAGGAGTAGAGACAGTGAGCGAGGCCTTGGGAATGGTGTTACAGGTGGAGTCCCACTTGTTCCTTGACCATGATGACGGGTTGGCCAGCAGGTACCCTTGGCCTTTCCTACCGACTGCCCAGTGGTTCTCAACCTTCCTAATGCTGTGACCCCTTAATACAGTTCCTCATGTTGTGGTTGAAGAGCCAAAGCACCCCCATTTCAAGCAAGCCCCTCACCCCAGCTTGAAACAGGCCTGAATTTCAAACTTCTCAGAGCTGCTGACATAGGTCAAAGTACAAAGTCAGGATGTTTGAAGGACTATCTGGTAACAACTGATTAACCACAGGATGCCCCAATGCTGGAGGTAATCTATAAAGTTTGACAAACAACTGGTTAAAACTACAAAGTAAGATAACACAGAAATTTCAAAAAGCCTCTAAAACTTGAGCCAATCAGAATCGTACCTGCACCAGCACCCCTAAATGATGTAACCTTGTGTTTTTTTCCTTTAAAAACTGAGCTTGCAGAGAGGCTGGCACCTCCTGTAGCCTCTGCTGTGTCGGGGTGCTGACCGAGGTCCCTGCCGCGGCTTGAACTGCTTCAGTAAACCTGGCTTTTGCATTTTGCTGAGTTCATGTCTCTGGTGGTCTCTTTGTGGGTCTCACGCCCAGGGCACAACAGTGGTGACCCCCAACTATAAAATAATTTCTGTTGCTACTTCATAACTGTAATTTTGCTACTGTTATGACTCGTAATGTAAATAGCTTTTTGGAGACAGAAGCTTAGATTTGTGCCACTGCACCCAGCTTTTATATGGGTACTGGAGATTTGAACCCAGGTCTTTCTGCCTGCATAGCAGGTATTCTATTGACTGGATCACCACTCCAGCCTCCTGGTTAAGAATTTAGTGTTGGGCTGGCAAGATGGTTCAGGGTGTAAAGGTTCTTGCCACTAAGACCGATGACTTGAGTTCGATCCCTGGGACCCACATGGTGGAAGGAGAGAACTGACTCCCACAAGTTGCCCTCTGACCTCCGTGTGAGCGCATGCCCCCACCCCCAATAAATAAAATGTTCAATCAAAATAATAATGTTACCCTTAACTGTCTAGACTTCACACAGTGGCTCATGGGCTACACCAAGAGTGCCCTCTGGGGCTGGAGAGATGGCTCAGAAGTTAAGAGCACTGACTGCTCTTCCAGAGGTCCTGAGTTCAATTCCCAGCAACCACATGGTGGCTCACAAACCATGTGTAATGAGATCTGGCGCCCTCTTCTGTATACAAAATAAATAAATAAATCTTAAAAAAAGAAACGAGTGTCCTCTGTTGTTTTGAGTGCCTCCTACAGGGCGGGGGCTTGGTTGCTAGCTGATAGGTTTGGGGGAAGCCATTGAACAGTGAAGATTCTGACCTAATCCATCAATCCCTTGATGGATTCAGAATATGGAGGCATAATGGGAAGTGTTAGAAAGTAGGCAGCCGGAAGTGGGTCACTGAGGGCAGACATTTCTTGTCTCTTTCTGCTGCTTCTCGGCCGTGAGCTAAGCTGCTCTGCTCCATTACAAATCCTTCTGCCAGGATGTTCTGCCTCAGTGCCCAGAATCCCCAGAGCCCAGCAGACCTGGACTAAACCCCAAAGCCGTGAGTCACAGCAACCTCTTCTTCTTCTTAAGTCGTTTCTCAGGTCTCTGTCGTAGCAACGGAATGCCTGACTAAAACACTCCCTATTTGGCCAACCAAGGCCAGCCTGTGTGGGATCTGAGGCCCAGAGACTGTGGGCAGAGCCTGTCTCCCCTCAGGCAGAGACTGTCAATTTCCAATTAGCTGGAGGCTTGGCAGGCAGCTCCAGGCTCCAGACTACACATATTAAAGAAGGCACAGTCCCTGCTGGAGACAGCATTGGACGAGAAGAGAAGTCAAATTAGGTTCTTCTCATGGAGGGACATTAGTCTTTGGTTGGGAGCCATTGGCTTATGTCTGATGGGCATGGGCAGCATTTCTGGTTTTTAGAGTAGTCCAACAGCCTCCCTTGAGCAGTGGTGCTGGGATGGGGAGTTTTACCCCTGGAAATGAGTCTTAAGATTTTGGTGAGGCAAGCAGGAACTATGGCAGAGATGAGGGCTTTGTTCTACCTTGGACTTGGAGCAAGAAGCAGGGTTCCACAGGGTCAGAGGGAGTGGGCCTGGGCTTAACTATCTGTTCATGAGCAGACAAAACAAGAGGACTGGGGATGGCTTGTCCTTTGGAGTGAGTGTGAGCCAGATTTCACTATGGGGAGCTGACCAAGCCTCAGACAGAACTGAGCCCCTTTGCAGTAACAGGAGGAAGGGGGTAATCAGCCAGTTCTCCATTTAGACAGCAGACCGGAGGTGACATGCCAAGAGAGGTCTCCAGAAAGTCCCCAGGGAAAATCCTTTACACAAAGGCAAAACCCCAGGGAGTGACTGCTTCCCATGGTCAGCACTCGCCTGTCAGATGCAGACGAGTTTTCATAAAATCCAAGGAAACATCTGCTAAGAAAAATGGTAGTGTCTCTCCAGGGAGCCACATGCCTGTTCTTTCCTTCACCTTCTCCTTGGGCAACACCTGCAGCCCAGGCTGGGAGCCCTTCAGGGAAATACCCTGGGGGAACCATCTTGAAGGGAACCTCAGATGAAACCCTGTTTATAAAAGTCAAACATTTTAACAAAGTACAATACAAAAATATACTAAGTTGATCCTTTGATATTTACATGATAGATTGTAACATCAAAGCATGAGCCAGAAGCAGCCCTTTCTCCCCAAGTTTGCTTTTGTCAGGGTATTTTATCACAGCGACAGGAATGTAATGAACGGTACTGCTTTAGGCTGTTTCCAGAATTTTGCTGTATTGCAATGGCAAATCTTGTCTACAAATTATGCTGCATGTGAACACTGTTCCTGTGGCATAAACTCCAGAAATGTAATTGCTAAGTCAGAAATACATACTTTCAAATTTGATTGATTTGGGAAATTGTCCGCTATAAATGCCGTTCTTATTTGTACTGCCACCAGCAGATTCAAGAGTGCTATTTCCCATATTTTCCCAGCAGGCTGTGTGACCAAGTATCTAGAATTTTATCATTCTGACAGATAAAGGGTATTTCAGTGTAGTTTAAAATTTTCTTTATGGAACTAGTGTGTGTGTGTGTGTGTGTGTGTGTGTGTGTGTGTGTCTATCTGTCTGTCTGCACATTGTGTGTGCAGATGCACACATCATGTCAGGACAAGGGGAAGACCGGGCAATGGTGGCCCATGCCTTTAATCCCAGCACTCGGGAGGTAGAGGCAGGAGGATCTCTGTGAGTTTGAGGCCAGCCTGGTCTACAAAGTAACTTCCAGGAAAGGTGCAAAGCTACACAGAGAAACCCTGTCTCGAAAAACAAAACAAAACAAAACAAAAGACAAAAGGAAGGCATAAGATGTCTTGCCCTATTGGTTGCTGCCTTACCCTTGAGACAGGGTCTCTCCCTGAACCTGAGGCTCCCTGTTTTGGCTAGGCTGGCTGGCTAGTGAGCATCTCAAATCCGCCTGTCTCTGCCCTCAACACTGCATTTATGATCATGTTTGGATTTTTTGAAGATTTATTTTTATGGGGCTGGAGAGATGGCTCAGTGGTTAAGGGCACTGACTGCTCTTCCAGAGGTCCTGAGTTCAATTCCCAGCAACCACATGGTGGCTCACAACCACTTGTAATGAGATCTGGTGCCCTCTTCTGGCCTGCAGGGACACATGCAGGCAGAATACTGTATACATAATACATAAATAAATAAACCTTAAAAAAAGATTTAGTTTTATTTAATTGTGTATATTTATGTGTGTTTGTGTGGATATATGTTACATGTGTGGGGTGCCTGCAGAGGTCAAAGGAGGGCATTGGAGCCCCTGGATCTGGAGTTACATAATTATGGCCCACCTGATGGGGAACTTGGAGACCAGAGTTGGGCCCTCTGGAAGAGGGCTACAGAGCCATCTCTGTAGTCCCCCATGTCCAGCTTTTTAAAACTATAATGTCCTATTTACCTGGGATGAAAAGTGTATCCCACTACCACCCTACCTAGCCTGCTTTCTTATAGAACCTAAGGTCACTAGTTCAGAGATAGCACCACCCACAATGGGCTGGGCCCTCCCCATCAATCACTAATTGAGAAAATGTCTGGATCTCATGGAAGCAGGGTTCCACAGGGTCGGAGGGAGTGGGCCTGGGCTTAACTATCTGTTTATGAGCAGACAAAGCAAGAGGACTGGAGATAGCTTGTCCTTTGGAGTTAGTGTGAGCCAGACTTCACTATGGGGAGCTGATCAAGCCTCAGACAGAACTGAGCCCCTTTGCAGGAGGAAGGGGGTAATCAGAAACATCCAGTTCTCCATTTAGACAGCAGACTGGAGGTGACATGCCCTAGAGAGGTCTCCAGAAAGTCCCCAGGGAAAATCCTTTACACATCAAAAGCAAAACCCTGGGGAGTGACAGTATCTGGAAAGAAGGAATCTCAGTTGAGAAATTGCCTCCATTGGATTGGCCTGTGGGCATCACTGAAGGGGCATTTTCCTTCCTTCCTTCCTTCCTTCCTTCCTTCCTTCCTTCCTTCCTTCTTTTCTTTTCTTTTTTTTTGGTTTTTTTGAGACAGGGTTTCTCTGTGTAGTTTTGGTGCCTGACCTGGATCTCTGTGGACCAGGCTGGCCTCGAACTCACAGAGATCCACCTGGCTCTGCCTCTCAAGTGCTGGGATTAAAGGCGTGCACCACCACCACCCAGCAGAAGAGGCATTTTCTAATTGCTAATTGATATAAGATGGCCCAGTGCATTGTGGGCACTGCCACCCTGGGCAGGTGCTGTATAAAGAAAGGAAGCTGGGCAAGAGAGTAAGCAGCACCCCTCCATGGTCTCTGCTTCAGTTCCTGCTTCCAGGTTCTAGTCTTGTCCTGCCTTGACTTCCCTCAACGATGGGTCTTGACATGGAAGTGTGAGTCAAATAAATTCACCTTTCTTCCCTAGTCCTTTTACTAAAGCAACGGACAACACATTAGGACACTAGTATTAGGATTCATACTCAAGTCCTCAAGCTTTATGCAGTGAGTGTGCTTACCCAGCAAGCCATCTCCCCAGCCCTGAACTATCATTTTTATACAATAACAAAATGTACACACCTAGTTGTGTAGGTTTAAGAATTGATAAATGTGGGTTCCCACGTGACCGTCCCCCAGTCAGGTGGTGGACCGTCTCTACCTCCCATGCTATAGTCTCTGTCCTGGCTGGTGCTGTGTGTCAACTTGACACAAGCTAGAGTCATCAGAGGAAGGAGCCTCAGGTGAGGAAATGCCTCCATGAGATCCAGCTGGAAGACGTTTTCTCATTTAGTGATTGATGGGGAGAGCCCAGCCCATTGTGGGTGGTGCTATCCTTGGAACAGTGGTCTTAGGTTCTATAAGAAAGAAGGCTAGGCAGGGTGGTAGTGGTACACACTTTTCATCCCAGCGCTCGGGAGGCAGATGCAGAGGCAGGCAGATCTCTGTGTTCCAGGCCAGTCTGGTTGACAGAATGAGTTCCAGGACAGCCAAGGCTATACAGAGAAACCCTATCTCAAACAAACAAACAAACAGCAAGGCGAGCTAGCCAGGGGAAGCAAGCCAGTAAGCAGCACCCCTCCATGGCCTCAGCCTCAGCTCCTGCCTCCATGTTTCTACCCTGCTTGAGTTCCTGTTATGACTTCCTCCAATGATGGATTCTGATCCTGAAGTATAAGCCAAACAAACCCTTTCTTCCCCAACTTGCTTTTTGGTTTTGGTGTTTCGTCACAGCAATAGAAACCCTGAGACAAATTGATACCAGTGTCGTGCGGTATTGCTGTGACAGACCTGACCATTTTTTGAGAGGAATGTGGAAGGACTTTGGAACTTTGGGCTAGAAGAGCCATTGAGTGTTAAGAGCTCTGTGGGATGTCGTGTGGGAGCTTGGAAGGTAAGAGTGTTGGGAGCAGAGCAGAGGAGGGGGGCCTGGCTTCTGAAGTTTCAGAGGGAAGTTTAAAGATCCTATCAGGGCCATTTGCTATTTTGAATTAAGATTCTGTGGTTCTGATTAGCTGGGGCTGAAGAATCAGCTGTGATTAACAAGCTACCAGAACTACTAAAGAGAAACTTTTGCATAACTGGGATACTTGATACTGGTTGGCTGGAGCTAAGAAATTAGTGGTGATTAAGAAGAGACCAGCATCACTGAAGTGAAATCTTCTGAGAAGTGTTTCTGAGAGCACAGAGAAACTGTGTTCCAGAGGCAGCCGAGGGTGTACCTCATGTTGGCAGCAGGACTTAGTCATGTGTAAGAGTCACTCAGGTGGTACTGGTTTTGAAGGCATGAAGGGGTCATGGACAGCAGCTGAGGCTTGGCACTGGGGGAGGCCACGAGAGGCCATTGGTGAAGGTGCAGCCTCAGAAGCAGTTGAAGGCTTTAGACTGAAGGGGTCATGCAAAGAAGTTGGAGCTTGGCACCATGAAGAGAACCTTGAGAGGCTATTGGTGAAGCATGCCAGGGACTGTTGTAGCTAGGGACTCCAGCATTTTGGAGATGCCAGTACCATGGGATGACCACCAGGAACAGCAGCAGCAGTGGAGTGGAGCCAGCTGGAGCCTAGAAGACAAGCTGTGTGTGCTGCAGAGGGTGGAGCTGGAGAAGTGACCCAAGCCCTTTGGAGGAGTCCAGAAGATTGCGAGTGAATCCCAGATAATTGGACATTGAGTTATTTATAATTGCTGGAGGTTCTGCTCAGTTTAGATTGTGTGGGTGTCCTGGTTCTTCCCTCTTGAAGAACGTATTTAATTTAATTTTGATTTTCAGAGGAGCTTACAGATGGAAGACTTGAACTTTTTTTGGGGGGGGGGGGTTCGAGACAAGGTTTCTCTCTGTAGTTTTGGTGCCTGTCCTGGATCTTGCTCTGTAGATCAGGCTGGCCTTGAACTCACAGAGATACACCTGGCTCTGCCTCCTGAGTGCTGGGATTAAAGGCGTGAGCCACCACCACCTGGCATACAGCAACTCTTATAAAGGAAAACATTAAATTGGGATGGCTTGCTTACAGTTTCAGAGGTTCAATCCACTATCATCATGATGGAGAACATGGTGGCATGCAGGCAGCCATTGTGCTGGCTACATCTTCAGAAGGCAACAGGAAATGGACTGTCACTGGGTGATATATTGAGCCTACCCCAAAATGACACACTTCTTCCAACAAGGCCACATCTACTTAAACAAGGTCACATCTCTTAATAGTGCCACTCCCTTTGGGGACCATTATTTTCAAACTACCACATTCTACTCCCTGGCATCCACAGGCTTGTAGCCATATCATTTACTCCAATTTCAAAAGTCCCCACAATCTATCCCAGTCTCAACAATGTTTAAAAGTTCAAAGTCTCTTTTGAGACTCATGCAATCTCTTAACTGTAACCCTCTATAAAATCAAAATAAAGAAGCAGATCACCTGTTTCCAACATATAATGGCACAAGATATACATTACCATTCCAAAACATAGGGAAGGGAGCACAGTGAGGAAATACTGGACCAAAACAAGACTGAAAACCAGCCGGGCAAACTCCAAACTCTGCATCTCCATGTCTGATATCAAAATGCTCTTCAGATCTCCAACTCTGTTCAGCTTTGTTGACTATAACACTTCTTTCTCTTGGGCTGGTTCCACTCCCTGTTAGCAGCTCTCCTTGGCAGGTATCCCTTGACTCTGGCATCGCTAACATCAACTTCACAGCTTCACACAATGGCCTCTCTAGGCCTCCATTCAGAGACACTCCTGACACATGCTTGGCCTCAGTGACTTTCCTTAGGTGTTGAGGCAAATTTCACAACCTGTTTCTTCTATTCTTAATTCTAAAGCCGAAGCTGCCAAATTGTGCTGCTTGTTGGGGCTGAAACATTCAATTACATCTTCACTGACTTTCTGTTTTTGATGGTTTCCTTTACTGCCTAAACCTGGCTATCCTTGAACTTGCTCTGTAGACCAGGCTGGCCTCAAACTCAGAGATCCGCTTGCCTCTGCCTTCTGAGTGCTGGGATTAAACACGTGCACCACACCTGGCTCAAAGCTTCTCTTTAGTCCTTTTTACAAGTAGGAAACTTAGCTGGGTGGGATCTTGCCCTGAAGTTACCACTCCCTTTATTCCATTTCTTAATCTGTTTATCTCCTTGAACACAGGATTTAGCTCTATCCCACTTCCTGGTGCTCTTTTTCTCCTCAAAATTTATATTATGTAATTTATCCTGCTCAACTTGCTCCTTTTAATTATAAATTTTCATTAGAATTACCACTAATAACCACATGGCAGAGTCTATACTAGGCTGTTTTGAGATTCCTCTGCCAATGGAATTATTCCAAAGCTCTTCACTTTAGCTGCAGGCAGACACTTTGGACAAGGGCAAAAGGCAGCTACTTTTTTCACCAAAGTATCACAAGAACAATCTCTGGCAACATACTAAAATTCATCTCCTCTGAAACCTGTCGCGGTAGCCCTCCACAGTTCATCAGCACCGCTGTCCTCCATGCTCCTACTGGTGTGGCCCACTAAGCAGTGCTTAAAGCATCCCACTGCTTTCCAAACCCAAAGGACCAAAATCCACATTTCTCCAAACAAAAACATGGTCAGGCCTATCACAGCAATACCCCACTCCTGATGCCAACTTCTGACTTAGTTAGGGTTTCTATTTCTGTGAAGAGACACCATGACATTTTCTTTGAAACCACCTCAGGGGTCTTGTGAATCTTGTTAAGTTTTTGAACATTGTAAGTTTCCTTGACTTTCTGGGATGTATGATTTTCCTTCAGGAGGAAATGTTTCAATTATGAGAAAAATTTACACAAGAATATATACTTAGTTAAAACAAGAAATTGCTAACCTTTAGGTTATGGGGATGGGGAATGAAAGCCCTTAAAAACCCAAACCAAGAAGTTTGTGCTCCTCTAACACAGACAGGCTAAGTTCTGGTGGCCTCAGAATGTGGAGGGGGCCTCTGGTGGATCTGGCCCAGGGCCAGGTGGGCCCTTGAGAGCTGGCTATGTAGTAGGGGCAAGGTGGTTGGCTGTCAGCTGCTTTGGGAGTCCACACTATCCTGACGCTATTTGCTGGACAACAGCTGTAGTGCCTACCTGTGGCAGAGCCTCTTCCTGGGGAAGGAAGAGTGAGAACACTTGCTTCCTCTCCCATCTTGAGGACCCCCTCACTCGGCTAAACCCATGTCCCTTGAGGGCAAGAGGTCACCAGCAAAGGGGCTATATCAGACTTGGCTCTGGAGTCCACTTGTTCTGTCTATGTATTCTTATGATGTAGAGGTGAAAAGTGGACTCGACTGGCTTGCGTATGAACAGTAATTCCCAGCTGGTGATGCTGTGTGGGGAGGGTATAGCATCTTTAGGAGGGGGAGGAGGTGGGTCACTGAGGGGCTGGCCTTGGGAGTTATAGCCTGGCCAGGTTTCCAGTCCAAGCCTTCTGTTTCCTGGCTACCGAGTGATAACCAGCTTCCTCTTCTCATGCTACAGCTGTGATCTGCTTCTGTCACCATGTCACCTCAGCTCGGATGGGCTGTGTGGCCTGACCCCTGTGTGAACAAATAGCATTACTCTTTGAGTGTCAATCATCACAAAACTTTTTCTAGCTGGAGTGCTGTGCAGTGACCTGCAGGGAGGGACAAGGAGCTGGGAGAAGACGGCTGGGGTGGGGGGAACCCTAACGTGGGCACCTGCTGTGCCTTCTGGGGGTGCACACATCAGGCAGTTCATGGCCACCTCTCTTCAAAGACAGGAAAGCGTGTCTTCTCTTCCCTAGACAAAATGGAACAGAAGAATCTGGGGGAACCTCCAGCTGAATGTTAAGCAAAGTCTTTCATTTAATGCATCTAAGAGATGAAATCTAAGTTTCTTTCTAAAATTGGCTTCTATACATTATTGTATCAGCTGTTTTATTCAATCTGTTCCCCTGTTTTATTCCTGTTTTAGTTATTGAAGTATTTTAAAGGTATTTTGGGGGGGATACTTGTATCTTATCATTTTAAAGAAAGTTTATAATAGCTTTTTAAAAAAATTACTTTATTTTATGTGCATGGGTATTTTGCCTACATGTATGTCTGTTTACCATGTGTCTGCCCAGTACCTGTAGAAGCCCAAAGAGAGTGTCAGATCCCTGGGGAATGGAGTTACAGGTGGTTGGGAGCTGTTGTGTGGGTGCTGGAATCAAACCTAGGTCCTCTACTGAGCCATCTCTCCAGCCCTGGTTGTAGCAGTTTTAATTGGAAAAGATTTGATGGCGGGGGAGGGAGATTCTGGTTTTATAATAATTACACTGAAGGTTTTTTCTTTTACAGCTGTTTGTGTGTGGTATGTGTATGTACGTGTGTGTGTGTGTGTGTGTGTGTGTGTGTGTGTGTGTGTGTGTGTACAATTTGAGGAATCCATTCTTTTTTGTTTTTGTTTTTGTGTTTTCGAGACAGGGTTTCTCTGTGTAGTTTTGGTGCCTGTCTTGGATTTCCCTCTGTAGACCAGTCTGACCTTGAACTCACAGAGATCTGCCTGGCTCTGCCTCCTGAGTGCTGAGACTAAAGGTGTGCGCCACCACCATAAAGAATGAGGAATCCATTCTTTCTTCCCACCAGGTGGGCCCTGGGAGTCAAGTTCAGCTCATTAGCCGTGGCAGCAAGCGCTCGCTGAGCCGTCTGTCAGTCATACATCATTCTTGCTCTCTCTAGCAACCTAACCCTGCTACCTTTCCGTGCCCTGGGGTGACACTCCTAACCACTGTCCATCCCCGCTCTTACCATGTTGCCTTTCTTCCTTTACCCTCCCTTCTGGCTTTGGAGAAGCCTTTTGGATGGGAAGAAATGAACTTACAAGCTAGCTTCTCCGTGGTTTCCTTGCTGGGATCCCTGTTCCCTCCCTACATTTAGAGTCCAGCTGCCCCAGGACAGCAAACCAAGCATGCCCGTCTCTTCAAATGTCCTCAGATAGAAGACACCCGTCAGGTAGCCGGCGGCTACAAGTGACAAAAACAGAATTTTTTCTGTTTCACTCACTTAAGCAGCAAAGAGAGCTCCTGTTCTGGCACAGAAGCTCTGAGATGGGAGGAAGACAGAGGGGCCGTGTGCAGAGCCTGAGGATGCTTCTAGCCAGCTCTTCCTCCGCTGATGGCTCAAGCAGGATTAGCCATCCAAGTCTAGCCGCATGTGACATCATAGCTGGTGGTCACAGGAAGAAAGTGAGGCTGATGACCCGAGAGACACATGGTTTACTGGCTTTGGGGAGCATGGGGACACTTGGACTGAATCGGAATTCTGTCAAGGAGGAGAGAGAAGAAATGACTGTGGGGTGGGTAATGGGCAGCTAGAGATGGGTTTGTTGATGGAAAGCAACAGCTCTTCTTTAAGGGAAATAAGAGAATAGTTTATTCTGAGTCAACTATGACTGACCATGGTCTGGGAACACAGATTCAAATTATCCCTGAATGACATCTTCCATTGCAAAGAGGTTACATGAACCTTCCCAGGCATAGAATAAAGTCATAATCAACAGATTCACCAATGACAGGTGGGAGCTCCAGGCAGGTGGGTTCTGGGAAGGCAGGGTATAACCTCTTCTATGGGTTCCAGATACTATCTGAATTCTATTCTGGGCTTAGGATGTGTGGAGGCTGGACATGTGCGATGCTGAGTCATTTCATTCCCTTGAGTTTTATCTAGTCACGTCTAACATGTGAGGGCAGGGACAGAAGTTGAGTAAATGACCATTAGAAAGAACTAAAGCTACCCAACTGCCCCGCAAACTCCGTCTCTCTACAGCCGCATTCTCTCCATGCAGATGGAGCTTCTTCACAGGGGTTTGGTTCTCGGGTTCTAGATTCTTCTCATTCCTGGTGGCTGTCTTCTGAGTCTCTTTTTGTTGACATCAACCCGAACAGTGAAAGCAAGTTGAATACATCCATGAGGAGGTGGGAAATACCCTTTGTGCAAATACGTAAGGATTTCTTTCTATACATTTTTTTTTTTTTTCATTTTTGGAAAAAGTCTCTTGTCATCCAGGCTGACCTCCAGCTCAGGATGTAGCTGAGGATGACCTTGAGCTCCTGAAGCTCCTGCCTTCACCTCTGAGGTACTGGGATTATAGGTATTTATTTACTCAGAATCTCACTACATAGCTCAAGCTGGCCTCAAACTCTCAATCCTCTGGACCATACTTTCTTAGTTTTTTGAAGGCTGGAATCACAGGTGTGTGCCACTATGTCCAGCTGACAAGGGTTTCTGAAGCCCATCGCTGTGCATTGGAGAAGGTGCTGTGACCTGCTGAACTGACCTTTTCACGTCTGAACCTGAGTCATCAGGCTGTTCCAGTTCCATGAAAACAAGCCACATGACTATCCGGGACCATTTGTCTCATTTTATATTTATCCAATTTACCTTAATTAAGTTTCCATGGTAGATTTTCTTATGAAGAAGATAATGTTCAGACTGCCTAAGTCTAATCTTCATGTCAATTAAATATAAAATGTTATCTTTCTCGTTGTAAATGAATAACTAGTGATTCAGTTTCCTGAAGTAACTTCTTTGGAATTTTAGTGAAATCAGTTTGCCAAAGCCCGGTCAGTCCTTGTGAGCTGAGGACATTTGATTCCTCAAGTTGAGAAATTAGACCAAGGAGATAAAGTACATCTGCATACCTGGATTAGTAACAAAAAGGACATGCCATTATCCTGACTGCAATTGTGTGAGGTTCCAATGACCACAACAGAAGAGGACCTTTCCTAAAAACTACTCTTCTCCATCCTGACTGTTCAACCTGGTTAACCAAGGTATCTATCAGTGTCTTGAGAGATTATTAGAGTCACTTGGGTATTGTCCAGACACACATTTATGTGTGTCACTTTTTGTTGCTGCCATAGAATGCCAGTCACAAACAACTCCCTGGGAGAAAAGATTTATTTCGGATCATGGTTTCAGAGGGCTCACTTTGTGATTGGTTGCTCTGTGTCTCTGAGCTTGGAGTGAGGGGGAACATCATGGTGATGAGAGCATGTGTCAGAAACCATTCATACTGTGACAGAAAGGAGCAGGGAGGAAGGAGGAAGGGGAGAGATGGAGTGAGTGAGTATATATAGGAAGAATGGAGGGTTGGGGAACAAACGCCCAAGGACCCATCCCCAGTGACCTAGCCTCCAGCTAGGGCCCACCTCAGGTTTCTACACTTTCAAAATAGTACCACTAGTTGGAGACCAAGATTCAAACTGTGAGACTGTGGAGGGCAGTTCATGTTCAAACTGAAACAGCTTTCAATGGGGTGGGGCTAGAGCTATGGTAACCTACTGTGGAAGTCTGTCCTGTGACCAGGCTGCCTCGAGAGGGCTACTGGAGGTGCAGTGGCATGCCACTGTCACTCAGAAAGCCAAAGGGTGTTTATTTATCACTGCCGGCGTGTATGCCTTGAAGAAACAGGAAACTAACCTCATGAATGCGTGCCATCATATTATTAGAACTTCTGGGTTTGACAGAAAAAAAAAAAACCCAGTTTTGTAAATAGAAATTCAATTTGCTTATATAACACAGCTGCTGTCATTTTAGGTTCAGCTAGATCCAGCTGCTCAAAAAAGGTCCTCAGGGTATCTCTCTGCATGTGGCCCAGCTCACTCCTGCTTGTATTATTGATATATAGGCATATGCACCCTGACTCCCAACCTACACCCCTTTGACAGCTCCAGGGGAGGAGAGCAAGTCTAGTTCACTATTTAAAAACCAATCCCAAAGACAGCTATGGTTGGCAGTAGTTAGTTACATGCCCTTTCCTAAGTCACTTGGGTAGGAAGATAAAGGGCACTGATGGGCCTGTTATTTTTGCCCAGACATATGGGCATGGTCTGCTGTTACCACTCAAGTTGTTTTGCACCCCTGTGCAGATGCATGCACGAGATGCCATTCTAGGTATGCAGAGAGACAGGCAGACATGGTTCTTGTGCTCCAGGTGTGTGCAAGCTCTCTTTGACGGGGGGAAAGCTGATTAGGGTCTGATTTCATTGCTCAGTCTCAAAGGAGCTTGTTGGAATAGAGACATGAGATTGACACTTTGAATTTTGGCTGTTCTAAAAGAGACCACAAGTGTGTTGGTGTAGCAGATGTATGGATTATATGACTCAGCACCAATCAAGAGCTTGATCTGTATCGTTTTATTTGCATCAGTGTATTATGGTGGCCTAATTTGTGTATTTCTCAAACCCATAGCCTGGAGGGTAGGGATGACAGAGCCAACAGGTATAATCATCTAATGTAGGCTCTGCATTTTGCATATAACCCATCACAGCAACACCCCCATGGACACCAAAGTCAGAAAGGGACTTCCCCACCATGGCCAATAATAGGACCTGTAACTTTGCAATCTTTGCTCCATTGCAAGATCATGGCAGCTTTGTGCTGCATTGGCTAAACCAACCAAGCCTCTCCATTCGCTCTGGCTAATATGTTCTCATTGGACACAGCCCACAAGTGAGCCTGGGCTGCTGCTTTGGGGGAGAGCACCAGCTTGTTTACAAGGTGACAAAGCATATCCCAGATGCCTACAGGTAAAGGCTCTGTTGGCCCTTTGCTCAGATCCTAAGGGAATATATGTGAGTGTGTTTTATTTATTTTAAAATTTTATTTATTTATGTTATCACTGGCGTGTGTGTGTGTGTGTGTGTGTGTGTGTGTGTGTGTGTGTAAGTCAGAGAACAACTTTTAGGAATTGATTCTTACCTTCCATAGTAGGTTTCAGGGACTGAATTCAGATTGTCAAGCTTCCATGGCAAGTGCTTTTATCAACTGGGCTGTCTTGCTGGTCCATGTAAGTGGTTATATTATTTTATTATTTTATGTGTGTGTTTTGCCTATATGTGTGTATGTGCATCATAGGCATGCTTGGTGCCTACACACATCAAAAAGGTATCAGATCTCCTGGGACTAGAGTTACAGATGGTCGTGAGCCTCCATGTGGATGCTGGGAACCAAACCCCAGCAAGGTCCTTAGCAAGAGCAACCATTGCTCTTAACCACTGAGCCCTGTTACTATTTATTATTACTTATGTTTATGTTAGAGTGTGTGTATGTGTGTGTCCACAGACTCAGAAAAGTGTACTGGATCCCCTGACTCTAGAGACATAGGTGTTTGTGAGCCGTCTCAAGTAGATGGTGGGAACTGATCCTGGGGGTCCTCTGGAAGAGCACCAAGCACTCTTCTGTACCATCACTCCAGCCCCCGGAAGTGTGTTATAAATAAAGTGATTGCTAAGATAATTTTGTACTAGATAACCTTCGTTATGTTGGACAATCTAAAAACAGATAAATAATTTGCATTGTCTAAGCTAGTGACTGCAGTGGGGTCCCTGGGGCTTCTCCTTCTCAGTTGGAGATCCATGCTACACGTGCTATGTCCTGTGAAAGGACCCTCTTTGAACATGAGAAGCATGCCGTGGAGAGAACAAAGGTCCACTCAGCGGGGCCAGCTGGTTCATCTGAGTGCTACCACAGAGCCTGTGCTGCCCGCCCAGGGGGCCAGCAACAGAAGTCCAGGGGCTTTGTGTGGCACTTCTGGGAGTCGAGGACATAGTTCTTACTCCCTCACTTGCTCCCGTGCAAGTAGTTAATAGATATATTAATTACAGTTTATATATATATAATCCCACAGTTTTGTTTCAAACACTCATTTTGGATTTATTTTATGTGTACGGATGTTTTTCCTGCCTGTATGTATTTGTACCTTGTGCATACCTCACGGAGCATTGTATTCCTTGGAACTAGAGCTATGCATAGTTGTGAGCTACTACTAGGTGCTGGGAACTGAACCCTGGTTCTTTGCAAGAGAAGCACAAATCAAATGATCTGGGGAGTGGGGCTGGAGAGATGGCTCAGCAGAGAACAGTCGCTACTCTTGCAGGGGACCTGGGCTTGGTTCCTTGCACCCATATTGCAGCTTACAATCATCTATAATTCCAGGAAAATGATATACTTTTCTGGCCTCTATGGGTATCAGGCACATGCATGGTGTACATACATACATGCATGTAGAGAGCTGCGCACAGCCGCACCCATAAGATGGCGCCGGCTTCCGCCCCCACCTTCCCGATGGTGAGTGCTCTCGGGAGTAAACAACTCCATATTTGGCTTGGTCCTAGGATCTGGCTTGCTTCCGTGAACCTGGACCTATCCGCAGTGCCCATGTGGCAGGCTGGGTTTGGCCACCCAGGGACTATTTAGGTCATGGGTGAGCTTTCCCTGGGGTCAGAAGATTGTTCAAGGTTCCTGAGTAAACTGCCGAAAGAAGAGCTCTGTGTTGGGTCTTCCTTGCTGGTTGAGGCGGTCGTGACACATGCAGGCAGAACACACAAAAATATACATATGTGTGTGTCTAACAGCAGTGAAAAGATAGGCTATACATTTGAAGGGGAGCAAGGAGGATTCCATGGGAGGGTCTGGAGGGAGGAAAGGGAACCGGAGAAATGTGATTCTATTATAATCTCAAAAAACAAAAGAAGCAATGAAAGTTGAAAAAAATTAAAAATATAACTTGGGGAGAATACTGACATCTGAGGTAGGGAGGGGTGGTTTGGGGAGCCAAGCCCTCAACTTGTGGGATCTGACACTATTTCCAAGCAGATAATGTCAGAACCAGACTGGGTTAGAGGACGCCCACATAGAGCCTGCTGGTGGGGAGAAATCAATGCCTGAACCTTCTGAGGTCACAGAAGGCATCTGGGTGGCAAGTGTGTGGTGGGAGAAACCTGAGTTCACATTGGGCTTTCCTTCTACATGATCACACCAGGGAGAGTCAAATTAAGATCCAGCTCACCTGGATGTCTGGGCAGAACTGAGGAGGGCAACTGAAGGATCACGGGTAACTCCATCATTTGCCACTGGCAGCCACAAGCGGGCCATCATCTGAGCTGAGTTGGCTTTCCAGAAGACTCTCTCTTGGAGTCAGAGAGGCCTATCTGTTCTGTTTCCCCATTGGACAGAGCAGCCCTTGTGGATGGGGGGCCAGGGCTTGGCTCAAAAGCTTGTTTTCACTATTCCTGGTTACACCCTGTTCTCAGTAACGTCGGTGTCTTGCCTGACCTGATACACTCAGCTAGTCTCTGAGCCGCCACCTCTCAACTAGAGAGAGATCAGTGAGTCACCCCTTTCTCCGTCACCACCTTGAAGGGATGAGGACTGTCGCTGTCTCCTGCCCGCCCCCTCCCACCCCTCTTCCCGCAGCCTTTAGAGTATCAAGTTGGGCGGAAGAACCCAAGAAGTCCCTGGATAAGCTATTACTACATTACCTTTGTCAATCTCGTGTCTGCAAAGCACTTCCAGGTACTAATAAAGACAGCGGTAATAACTTGTACCCAGAGAGGGTTTTTGCTTTCCAGGGCTCTCCTGCCTCTGTAATCTCATTTTAAGCAGATGATTCTGCCGAACTGAGACAAATGGTCAAGGGGAAGGGAGCAGTGAGCTCTGGAGTGTATGGCATTGCTGGTGTGATGCTGGAACTCTACACCGGTTCCTTTTGAACCTACCTGCCCCACCCCACCCCCACATCTGGACTTCTGGATACCTTGTACCTGACACCGGCAGCCTTATTTGTCAGATGTTGAAAATGAGAGTCAGGGCTGGCCAGGTGGCTCAGTGGGTAAAGGAGCTTGCCTGGCCTGATGGCCTGAGTCCAATCCCTGGAACCTGTGTAAAGGTGGAAGGAGAGAACTGACTCCACAAAGATGCCCCCTGACCTCCTCATGAGACAGACAGACAGACAGACAGACACACTAACAAAAACAAGTTTTTGAAAAAGGGAGAACTGTGAGCCAAAGCCACCTCAGCTCCTTCCCTCACTCCTTTTTCCCTCTCTCCCTCCCTCCCTTCTTCCCCTTTTTCCTTCCCACACAAAGGCAGGTTTAACCGAATGGTAGAAGCCACTGACCCTACCCGTACTATCTAACCTGCGGTGTCTGAGGGAGACAGACAAAACCAGGTAGATACTCGAAGGGTGTTTTCAATGAGACAAAACCAGGTAGACACTCGAAGGGTGTTTTCAATTCTTAACTCTTTTGCAGGGCCTCTGGGGGCTCCGATTTATAATTTCCCACCGGATCATCAGTCGCTGCGTTTTTTATTGTTTCGTTTTGTCAGTTTCCTCCCTCAACATTCCCAGCCTATTTCCTCTCCTCTCCTTCTTCCTGACATGTAGAATCCTGTACTTACCAGAAGTCTCCCGGCCTAGGTCTATGTCATACGTCTCTCATGTAGAAACCAAAGGAAAGAATGAGCGGGAAAGCAAGCTCCATGCATTCCTCAGGCAAAGACAGCTGCATCCTAAGGGCCGGCCAGGCAACAGCCATTTCGGGAGCTGGATTTGTGTGTCGGTGATGAACCTAGGGACTCACGCTCGCCTGGCATGCCCTCTAGCCCCGTGAGGCCATTTGGATGTTAGTCTCAACCTTGCTTAAGGAATAGGACAATTCCAGCTAGGCCTGGTGACACAGGTCTATAATTCCAGATACTCTAGAGGTGAGCAATATCAGGGCCTGCCTGGGCTACAAAGTGAGTTCAAGGCCAGCTCAAGGAACTGCTGAGAGTTTGTGCTAAGAGAGCTGAGGGTATAGCTCAATGGTGGTAGAACATTTGCTCTAAAGAGAAATGGGCTAACCCCCAGTGTATAGGAGGCGTGTGTGCGTGTGTGCAAGAGTGCCCGAGTGTGTGTGTGCACATGCATACATAAATAGTGTCAGCAGCTGAGAAACAAGCCTTCAATTGTATGAGCCTATGGGGGACGTTTCACGTCCAACTACCATTGGTATCATGTGGTGCACACGCACGCGCACACACACACACACACACGCACACACACACACACACGCACGCACGAGAGAGAGAGAGAGAGAGAGAGAGAGAGAGAGAGAGAGACTGTATGTGTGTAGTAGTGTATGCATTTGTGCATGTGTGTGCACGTGTGGAGGCTGCAGGGCAACACGCAGTATTTTCTTCTATTTCTCTCCACCTTATTTCCTGAGTCAGAGTCAGGGCTCACTGAGGGGCACAGTTTTCCCAGCACCAGGATTATAGGTGCATCCCACCATGCCCAGCTGTGGTGGTATTGTTTTTAAACGGGTGCTGGAGATCCCCAGAGCCTCATGTGTGTGCAGCAAGCACTTTACTGACTGAACCATCTCCCGGGTCTTGTGGGGCTCTTACACCTAGGAAATACCTATGGCTAGTGTGACGAAAGGACTGAATTGTAAACCTTTATCTAATGTCAATTAATTAAAATTTCTATTTAGACAGCTGTTTGCAGCTAGTGCTGCCCTGTTGGACACTGTGTGGTAATGCAGCAATGCAGTAATGCAGTAATGCAGCAATGCTTTCTTGTCCAGTTACCAGCAAACGCTCTTCAGCTTTCCTTTTGCCCTGAGCATCCTTAGGGAACAGTCTGTGCCTTCTTCCACGGACTGGACGGAAGGTCTGGCTTTAGGACTTTCAGGGAGGAGAGGAAGAAGAAGAGACAGGGCGGGCATGTGGGTTGTGACTTTCAGTCATCACCTGGGGACCTGAAGCTAGAAAGGAGTGGAGGTCAGGGTATTCACCTGGCCCTGTTGAGAGAGGGTATGAGGGGCCCACAAACCTGGATACCGGGGTCTCTAATGCAGTTGATATTAATAGGTCCACTTGGCACTCAGACTGGCCTGTGGGCCGTGGAATTTCAAATAGAAGTCAGCACTACACTCGGAGAATTTATTTATTTATGTTTACTTCGTTTTTCGAGACAGGGTTTCTCTGTGCAGCCCTGGCTGTCCTGGAACTTTCTCTGTAGTCCAGGCTGGCCTCGAACTCACAAGAGATGCACCTGCCTCTGCCTCCCGAGTGCTGGGACTTCAGGAGTGCGCCACCACCGGCCCGCTGAGATTTTATTTTGGTTTATGCACATTACAGTTAAGACAGCTGGACTGTGGCCTTGGAGGCCCTTACTTCCCGGAACCTTGCTTATTCTGCAGTTGCTTTGTGCTCTGACTTCTGGTTACAAGGCTTCAGAGAAGGAATCGCCCCTGGTAGGTCTCTTTCCGGCATGACCCGAAGTTGCTGTTCTGGACTCCTCCTCCATCTTGGGGCCATCCTGGACTTCTGTGTGTTGCGCCCCAGCTACTGTGGCTGGAAGGGGCTGCTGTGCTCTGTTTGCGGGGCAGCTCCAGCCCTTTTCTGTTTTGACTCATGGCGCCATAGCTGGTTAAAGACGGGAGGGTGTATTCGAGGGCTAGGGAAGCGGGAACGTGGAAAGAACAGTGGAGATAGCGAGGTAGCAAGAGAGAGAGAGAGAATTAGAGGGAGTAAGTGCCAGAATGTGGTGGTGGTGGTGGTGGTGGTGGGTTTATAAGGAGGGTGAGTGGCTCAGGGGAGACTCACACCAGGAGACTGGTGAGGGGCTTTGAAATGTATAACAGAGACTTTTGAAACTGAGGGAGCCTGGAGGCCAGCATGAGCTTTGATATGCACATAGGCGCTCCAAGTAGCCATATGTCCCTTTTGTCAGAGGTAAGGGAAATGCTTCCTTTTGGCAGAAGGGAACCAGTTTCACAAGTTCCGGAGGAATGCTGGATCTTATTTATTTATTTATTTATTTATTTATTTATTCATTTATTTATTTATTTAAAGATTTATTTATTTATTTATTATACATACAATATTCTTCCTGCATGTGTCCTTGCAGGCCAGAAGAAGGCACCAGATCTCATTACAGATGGTTGTGAGCCACCACGTGGTTGCTGGGAACTGAACTCAGGACCTCTGGAAGAGCAGTCGGTGCTCTTAACCACCAAGCCATCTCTCCAGCCTGCTGGATTTTACTGAGCCACCAGAAATCTTATAGTCCAGTTTGAGATCAATTCTGGATGTATGGAGTGCCTTTTGGAGTTTGGGAAATTGGAATTACCTTTGGACCTGACAGAGGACAAGCGTGTGTGGGCTAGCCTCTTAACTTTCCTAGCTTACCCTGGGGTGATTCTCGCCAACCTGGTGGCAGGTGAAAATCTCTTCTCCTATGTTCTGCTTCTCTTCCTGCCCCCTTCCTCTCCAGGCCTGTGGCTGACCGGATGCCATCCTAGGAGCAACTTGGGTCAGAGGTACAGTCTTCATGCTGTCACCACTGTTGGCCCACAGCTGCCCCTCTGCTGATATGTACAGATGCTGTCCCCTCGGGGGCTGTCACCGACTCTCCCTCTCAAACAACTGTGGCTGCAACTTCTCCCTGGAGCCACTGACCACGGCTGCTGTGGATGCTTCATCAGTGGGCTACAGTGCAGAGAGCCTAGCTATGGGTGTCAGGTGCAGGCCCTTCACTGAGGTTGGGGACTCTCACTGACAGCTTCAGGTCCTGGGGAAACTGGAGAAGAGGGTATCCAGAAGGATACTCTTAAGTCTAAGTGTTGAGTGTCGCCCTTCACCTCTGCTTGCTTATACCTCCTGTATGTATTGAGCCTAGCCTTGGGACAGGGACCAAAAGGGACAAAGGAAAAGCTAAAAAAGAACAGCACAGTTTCTGTTTTCAACAATTTCTCTAACCTGACTATGATTCCAACCCTAACTGTTACCACATCCCTGACACCAATCCTAATTTGATTTTCTTTTTCTTTCCTAACTTTTTTTTTTTTTTTTTGAGACAGGGTCTCACTCTGTAGCCCAGGCTGGCCTCAAACTAACTGCAATCCTCCTGCATAAGACCCTTTGTTGGACTTACAGGTATAAACCTCTATACCAGGCTTTTAACCCTCACCTCTGTTCCATGACGACTTCTGTGTCAACCCAGATTGCCATCCTCGTGGTGATACTATATTTGTAAAATGTGATTTATTTGTATATTAATAAAGTTGCCTTGGGGTCAGAGCAAGCCATAGCAGAAGCTGGGTGGTGGTGGTGGTGGTGGTGGTGGTGGTGGTGGTGGTGGTGGTGCACGCCTTTAATCCCAGCACTTGGGAGGTAGAGCTAGGCAGATCTCTGTGTGTTCAAGGACACAGCCAGCATGGAGACACATGCCTTTAATCTCAATACCAACCATAGAAGACCTGGAGGTCTGTTCAGACAGGCAGTGATGAGGAGGTCATGTGGCTGGGTTTACAACCAATGAGAGAGCAGAACAGAAAGTTTATATAGAAGACTGGACACACAGAAGTAGGTCTCTTGTGGAGAGGAAAGACAGCAGAAGCAGTGAAGGGTAAGGCTCTCAGCTATTGCTCTGACCTCTTGGTTTTTAACTCTGCAACTGGCTCTGTGTGTCTTATTTAACAAGCCGGTTACATCTACACATCCTAGCTTGTCTTCTCACTACACCCTCGCTCCGAAACCAAGTGCACCCCGCCAGGTGGGCTGCTCTGACAGGGCCTGGTGTCAGCTGTCCACACCTCTGCCTCACACAGGCTGGGTTAGCAGCATGTGGTGGGGGCAGTTGGCTGGGCTATCGTCTTCTGGGACCTGAGTCCGCCAGCCTATAAGGATACTGGTGGAGTTGTGTGACCAGTTGGGAACAGAGAATGCCACTTCACCGACTTGGAGTTGAAATACAATTGCAGCCGATTGTGCTTATTTCTTTTTCACTGGCTTGGGTTTAGTAGTTTTTGAATTCATCCTTTAAGTGTATGTAAATTATCCACGCCAGCCCTGAATCCAGCAGTTTGGGAAAGGACTGTGATTTTTCCTATGATGACTGTAATTTTTGTGGGAGGGCTCTGTACCACCTCCTACGGGCACTGTCTCTGGGCTGAGGCCCAACTGAAGATTCAAACGAGGCATGAAAGAGCATTAGCTAAATCCACAGGAACAACGAACGGTCTTTAGCAAGCAGAAGAAAAGCAGCTGATGCTCTCTATTCCATACCATTCAAAAAATGTGTCTGGGATACGTGCAAGGTTCTAGGAGCCACACCGCCTGAGAAGGCCATGGAAGGGGACACAGGGGTGAGGACACAAAGCCAGAACAGAACTCACCCTCACCACCTCTGCCCCCCATTCCATGTTGCAGTATCAGGTCTTCTTGTGTATCCTGTGGAACTGAACCCCCTCTTGTGTGAGGCAGTGCCCTATGGAGAAACAGAAGTATGTGGTCCGCAGGAATCTTGGGGGAGCATCACTGAAAGGTGGGAGCAGGGAAAGGCAGCTAACTAGGGATGTTTGGGCACCCAGGCAGTGCTGTTCTCCAGAAGCTCTGGACGGTGCTGGCTGAGGGGGAGGAGGGGAAGGCATCCTTTGAACATGAGGTTGGAGCCAGGTAAAGGAGGAACTTCTGAGTTGGGTCACAGTCTTAGAAGGATATAACTCTTTAGGGCAGAGATGAGAGGAAGTGGGAAGGTAATGGGGGAGTGGTAGGAGGTGGGAGGGTAGTGGGGATGGGAATTTCCAGACTTTTTCTCCCTGCTAATGGTGGTTTGTTTTAATTTTTTGAGACAGTCTCTTAAGAAGCCTGATCAGCCTTGAACTCTGCATTAGTTACTTCTTTTCCTTGCAGAGGTAAAACACCTTCCTACTCTTGAGGGTATTTGTTCATCTAATAAAGTTTACAAGATGAAGTATCTCAGGCTCCCAGTTTGGACTTTTCTGTGGGAGTGTCTTAATTTAGCACACGGGGACCTGATCCAGCTGCACTCTATCCAGAAGGCATGAAGAGGCCTTAGGGCTTTCTCCTCCTGCAGATTCCCACCCCAGGTCATTGCAGCCCTGCCCTGACCATGTTCCCTGTTCTTGGTGACACTGGGACCACCTGAGAGAGCAGCATTGAGTCCAGGAGAACTAAGTCCACATTCGAGCTTAACTGTTAGGAAGGATAAATGAAACATTTTATCTAAGAAGTGCCATTTTTCTCTGAGGCCCCAACCTCCCAGTGTCTGGCTCGCTGTAGATGCACAACAGGTGTTGAACAGTTGAGGAGAATGCAGCCAGGATGGGAATAGGGCCTGGAATCTCCAGAGGGACTTGGAAGCATATTCTAATGGGGTCCAGGTCAAGAGGGGTCCCCTGGGTAGCCAGCAGTATCCTAGAGGGACCGGAAATCTCCTTTTCAAAGTTATCAAAGTAGCATGGGCATGCTTGTCCTTCATTTGGTGATGTCAGAAGTCTTCTCCCACAACAGTGGATCTTTACTCTTTTGTGGCCCACTTCCCAGAGATCACACACTTAGCAAAGTGGCCTCCCCTTGCAGATGGTTTCTGCAATAGAAAAAAGGGTGGAAATTGGCTAAATGTCCACCCCAAGGTGAGTGAGCGCCCTGCAGCACGAGACGCAATGAAGCCTCTTCTCATGTGTCCATATAGAGTAAGACACATGGAGGGCAGGAAACGAGACGAGTTAGTGTAGTGTGTTACCAGAGAGAGAGAGAGAGAGAGAGAGAGAGAGAGAGAGAGAGAGAGAGAGAGAGAGAGAGAGAGACAGAGAGAGACAGAGAGAGAGAGAGAGACAGAGAGACAGAGACAGAGAGAGAGACAGAGAGAGAGACAGAGAGAGACAGAGAGAGAGAGAGAGAGAGAGAGACAGAGAGAGAGAGACAGAGAGACAGAGAGACAGAGAGAGACAGAGAGAGAGAGAGACAGAGAGAGAGAGACAGAGAGAGAGAGACAGAGAGAGAGAGAGAGAGAGAGAGAGAGAGAGAGAGAGAGAGAGAGAGAATATCTGTATGTGTGGTGCTCATGATACGAATGTTACGCTAGGTGCTCAGGAACACCCAGCTGGTAATGCCACATTTGAGCAAAGAACCAAGGCAGGCAGAGTTGCCCATGTGTATGGGCACATGGGGTCTATATGTAGAATCATGTGTTCAGTCATCAAGGAAACCAGGCCATTCAGTTTGTTGCCTCTCAGGGAAGAGAGGCTGGATTTGAAACAAGGATAAGAGGGATTCATTGGACTATTTTTTTTTTTTTAATGTAGCCAGGCATTGCTTACTGATGGAGACAGTCTAAGAAATATGTAAGGAAGACTTTGTTAGGTGATTTTTGCCATGGTACAAAAGTCATAGCGTGTATGACATCAACCTAGGTGGTACAGGCTGATCACTTGACCGAGTTTCTTCCTTTTCTCTTCATTATTATTCCCTGAATGTTAGAGTATAGCAATCATTTACACAGCATTCTCATTGTATCACATATTACAAATAATGTTCAGGAGATCTAAGTCTACAAGAGGATATGAAGCGATTATACAGAGTCTATGCTATTCCATATAAAAGCATTAGGAATTTTGTCTTTGAAAAAGATCCCGGAGCCAATCTCCAGTGTATTGGGCAGCTTTCGGTCATTGCTGCAAAATGCCAGACACACCCACTGCTGTGGATATCACTCTGTGTAAATAAAGTTCTGATTGGCCAGTGGCCAGGCAGGAAATATAGGCGGGACAAGAGAGAAGAGAATTCTGGGAAGTGGAAGGCTGGATGAGACACCACCAGCCGTCGCCATGAGAAGCAACATGTAAAGACACTGGTAAGCCACAAGCCATGTGGCAAAATATAGACTAACAGAAATGGGTTAATTTAAGATAGGAGAAGTAGATAACAAAAAGCCTGCCACAGCCATACAGTTTGTAAGCAATGTAAGTTTCTGTGTGCTTTCTTGGTTGGGTCTGAGCGACTGTGGGACTGGCGGGTAAGAGAGATTTGTCCTGACTGGGCCAGACAGAAAAACTCTAACTACAACCCACCTTCTGAGGAAAGGTTCAGGTGAGCTAATGGTTTCAAAGGTTTTTGTTCCCAACCATGCTGCTCTAGGCCTGTGATGAGACAGCACATCATGGAAGCGGGTAGGCTGGACCATTCACTTCGGGGCTTCACAGTCCTCTTCTGGGCATAGCCCAAAGACACGACTTCCTCCCACTAGGCCCCACCTTCTTGAAGGTTCCATATCCCTCTTTCCAATAGCTCTATGGACTGATGATTGAGCCTTCAACACATGGGCCTTTTGGGGGACATTCCAGAACCAAACTCTAGCAGCTACCTGGAGAAGGATTGTGTATAGTCTTCTACACAAATCCTCTTCTCAGTTGTACACTTAGCTTTCCTTGCTGCCCCCAGGTTCTGGGTGCCTCGGGCTTTCTGCTCACAAGGAGCCTTCTTCCCAAACACTTCAAGCCTGCGTCTCCATCTGCTTGCTTTCTCTCAGACTTGGTTGAAACCTGTCTATAACTATTTCCTTTTATAGTCTCTTTCTTTTTGTGTTTATGTTGTCAAAAAATGCACCTGCTTTCCTGTTAGTGGGATTTTTAGGTGAAAGGCTAAACATAGGTATCTGTGTCTACTAGGCCTCAGTGTTTCTCTGATGGCTCCTGACCTCCTCCTGATGTTCTCAGCAGAGGCTGAGCACTGGTACCACAGCTTTCCAGCATGTCTGGTAGTGTCCAGTCTTTGGCGTCTCCTGCTGAGGAGTCAGAACCAGTGAGAAATGAGTGATCACCTCTGGCTCCACCTGGGGACACTGTGACACTGGGAACCTTTGCCTGTGAGGATGACTTCTAGGGTGTCATTTGTTTTAGGGGCCAGCCCGCTCAGTCCCGTTCTGGCTTGGTGGTGGGGCCCGAGAAGCTGATAGCAGAAGCCAGCCTGGGCGCAGGAATTCTGGCACCAGGATCAGTGGTGGCTGGGAGAATGGAGACAAGAGAACATCAAGCACCCAGCTGTGGGAGGGGCAGTGGTCCCAAGGGGTAGCACATGGTGCTGGCTCTGCACCCATGCAACGGCCAGAGTCAGTTGTTTGGACAGACAGTCACTTGGTCTTGGGATGTCCAGCCTCCTGAGGAAGGTACCTAGGCCTGATTTTAGGGGAGGGAGAATACTCATTTCCACGCCTGCCTCAGGGCAGGAGTGTAGAACAATACTGATCACAATTATTGGCATGGAGATAGAGGAATAGCAAGTCAGACAATGGGTCTCTGTGACTTTGAGCACAAGTCACAGCTTGCAATGTGACTCCCATGTAACACTTGTCTCCTCCATGTCTTACCATTCATATGACATCACCTCCTGGGACCCATGTTTGGGAACTGCTGTCCCAAGGCTATCACAGAGATGGGGATTGATCAGGGCTTCCTGCCAGTTTGGTGGGTAAGGTTCAGGAAGGTGACACATTGTCTTGCACTGGGAACATGGCAGGTTGCAGAAACCCTGAGCTGGACTAAGAGAGAGCCAATGTACATCTACATAGGGAACGTTTCATGGGAATTATCTCCTTTAATCCTTCCAGCAACAACCTGCCATGGTCAGGCTTCTCCATGAGCAGACACGGGGGCAAAGCCCAGGGGTTGGACAGGTTGGCAGGGCCCAGCTCGTACATGACTGATCCAGGATCCAAACTGTCCTGACCTGAAGCCAAAGGCCATCTTTCCCCCTCTACCTCTCTGTCTCCAAGGCGGGAGTCATGTTCCTTCAAGAGCTGAGTGGCTTGCCACCCTGATTTCAATGCTTCTGGTGAAAGTTCCAGAGCTGATATTGAAGCCAAGCAAAGCCCGGGATTAGCCAGTGGCTCCGTTCCCTGAGGATTTCTCCCCTAACCTCAACCCTCTATCAGAGGTAGCTAAGTACCAGTGTTAGGGGTGGGGACATGGGGGATTGTCCTAGATCACGACAGGGCTGAATGTTCAATTCTTCCTTCCTTCCTTTCTTCCTTCCTTCCTTCCTTCCTTCCTTCCTTCCTTCCTTCCTTTTCTCCTTCCCTCCCTCCCTCCCTCTTCCTCCTCCTCCTCTTCCTCCTCATCCTCTTCCTCCTCATCCTCTCCCTCCTTCTTTTGTCAAGGGAGGAGTTTTCTGTACATACCTGGCTGTCCTGGAACTCACTCTTGGAACTGGCCTCAAACTCAGAGATCTGCCTACGTCTATCTCCCGAGTGCTGGGATTAAAGGTGTGCACCACCACTGCCCAGCCTCAATCCTTTCTTGAGCCTCACAGGTCCATCCAGTTAATTGGGTTGGAGGAATCTGCAAGCTAAGATCAGGCGTTCACCCCATCCAGGGGGCTAGTGTAGACTGTTCTTCTGTGTTCAAAGTTGCACACCCAAATCCACTTCTAGCCGCTGTCCTGTCTCTGAGAGAGGTTCAGATAGAGGGGAAAGCCATAGACACAGGGGTCCCAATGTAAAAGAAGAACTAGAAATAGCCTCAGCTAAAGAAGTCTGGAGCCGGGCGGTGGTGGCGCACGCCTGTAATCCCAGCACTTGGGAGGCAGAGCCAGGCGGATCTCTGTGAGTTCGAGGCCAGCCTGGTCTACAGAGCGAGATCCAGGAAAGGCTCCAAAGCTACAGAGAGACCCTGGAGATGCGGGAATGGCTGGATAGGGACATAGACAGGCACAGATATTTAGACAGCCACAGAGTATCTGTGGGCAAAGGCACCCTGAAAATAGCTGCCACCCCGGCAGACCGCTTTGCAGGTCCTTCAGCAGCCATGCAAGTGAGGCACGTGTAGACAAGACGCTATCCATCCTGGCATTTTCCCCCAAGCAACAGGACACGGGAACGCCATACACCCTGGGTTTCCTCTGTCCCTTGTTCCCCATCTGTCATTTGCAAAAGCGCTTCATTCATTGTGCTCTGGGGTCTGTCTTGTGGGACCTGTGCCGGCCGGAGGCGTAGCTCCAGATGCAGTGGGCTGACGTGGTAAGTGGTACCCGGTGGAAATGCTTCTCTCAGCGAGTGCTTCATTGAGGAACCCAGGGGGTTCTGAGAGGATCAGGGAAGATGTCCCCTGAGGAAGTGCTGCTGAGGCTGGAGCTGAAGAAGCACAGAAGTGAGACAGAGCTCTGTAGTTGGGAACGCCGCCACCGTGAACTGAACAGTGACAGGGGTACAAGGAGAGTGGAAGTGAGGCAGGGGCCTCCTTAGCCAGTTGCTGTCTGCTGGACCTCTGACCACCCCTGAGCATGCGGACCCCCACCTTGTTCCTCCCAATTGCAATCCCAGGGCACTGTCACCCTCCCTGCCCCACTCAGGTTATTGGGGACATTGCCTGGTCCCAAGATTACATAAATTATTCCCTTCATCACATAACCTGCCCTGATGTCACACGAGTCTTGGCTAAAAGACCTTAGGACCCAAGCCATAACTCAGAAACCCTTTCAGCAGAGTAAGTGGCCCTTCAAATCTCAGAGTAAGGAAGGGGCGCCGGAAACTCATGGTACAGTCCCCTTTAGTTCTGCTGTTTGCTGGGGGTTGGGGGGGTGGAATTCTGGCTTGACCTCCCTGGAGCCACGGGATGGGGGGGCACCCCCAGAACCTGGCCCTGACCCAGCCTACTCCCACCTACCCTCCCCTGGGCTGATTGTCCCCACCGGAACACCCTGAAGGGCACGTGGTGGGGAGGAAGAAAGGGATGCCATCACTGGGCTTTGCTGGGTGCTTCCGTACATCCTGCCTCTCTACAACCAGACCTGCTCTGTCATTTCCTTTGATTAAGGTTCTGTTTTCCCTCAGCCCACTGGATCCATCTTCAGTTATTTAATTCTAACTGTAATAAAAAAACAAAGCAAAAGCATCGAACTGCACAGAAATGCATTATGAGGCTGCCTAGCAAACGGCAGGCCTGGGAGTTGCGGGGTGGGATGGAGCAGATAGGAACCCACAGGGCTCTGTCATTTCCTGGTGCTCCTGCACTTACATCTGAGCATGCCCACTGAGGCTGAGTGAGGGCTGGGAGATGCACTTAGCATATGCCAGGGGATTTGGGGGGCAGGGGGAGAGACTTATGCTGACCTTGATAGCAGGGGTTGTCTCCTTTAGTCTTAGCCACTTACTTTTGGGGTGCATGTGTGCCAGGTCCTGAGTCTCTCCCTAGCTGTGTTGTACGGTTCATATCCCAGCACCCTGTGGGAGACAGCTTGAGGCACACTTACAGAAGTTTTGTCTTAAACTGAAACCACATGCTCTGATTGCCCCATCAACCCCGACTCCAACCATACTGTCCAAACTATTCTTACATGCTTTTTGGGGTGGGGGAAGGCAGGCTCTTACTGTATTGCCTGGGTTGTCTGGAACTCTTTCTGCCTCAGCCTCCTGAGGCTAGGCCCATGGGTCCACACTGCTGTTCCCTCTCTTGGAGGGTGTCTATCTTGGAGCCTCATTGCCTTCCCTCTACTCTTGCCTCAACCCTAGTCAGCTCTGACACCCAAGTCTTGATTCTCTCTGGCTGCCCTAGAACTCTCCTCTGGACCAGTTAGCTCATTCTGTAGGAGAGACAACTGTCAAGGTCTAGAACAACCTCTACTTTGAGGTTTTTAAGTACTTTTACAGAAATCTACAAAGTCAGCACCAACACATTTTCCCCTACATAAGAGTGTATGCGTCTTTTCTGTGTCTCCCTGTTCTCAGGCCTAGCACCTTGATCTCACCATAGTGTGCTATAAAACCCAGGCACAGGGATGGAGCTCAGTTGGTCGAGTGCTCACCTAGTGTGCTGGCCAGTGTATGTCAACTTGACACAAGCTAGAGGCTTTTTAGAAGAAGGAACCTCAATGGAGAAAACGCCACCGGATTGGCATGTGGTGCATTTCCTGGATTGATCCTTGATGTGGGAGGGCCCAGCTCGCTGTGGGAGGTGCCACTCCTCTGCTGGTGGTCCTGGGTGATGTAAGAAAGCAGCTGGGGTGAGCCAGTAAGCCAGAGCCTCTGCTTCAGTTCCTGCTTCCAGATGCCTGATTTCCTTTGATGAAGGACCAGGATGTGGAATTATAAGCTGAAATAAAGCCTTTTCTTCCCAAGTTGCTTTTGGTCATAGTGTTTAAACACAACAATAGAAACCCTAACCAAGACACCTAGCACATGTGAGGCCCTGGGTTCGAGCCTCACTGGTACATAAACTGGGTGTGATGGTGCACACTTGTAATTCCAGCACTTGGTTGGTGGAAGCAGGAGGATCAGAAGTTCAAGGTCACCCTTGGCTATCTTATGAGTTTGAGGCCAGTGAGGGTTACACAAGACCCTGTCTCAGAAATAATTAAGTAGATAGAGAGATGGCTCAACATTTAAGAGTACTTGGACTCAGCGTGGGTCCCAGCACTGACTTCAGGCAGCTCACACTTGTGCCTGACTCAAAGCTGAGTCCAAGCATAGGTTCCTACTGGGGTCAGGTCAAGGAGGCTGGCCACATCTGAGCCCCAGTTGCTTCTTTTAGACCAGAAATTCCCACAAGAGGTTTAGATCCAAAGAATTTCAAGAGTTAAACACTTTCATCGTCTGCCTAGGGATAGAACAAGCCCCGGCAGTAAGCATCCTTCGTGCCCTGCGGGGCTAGTTCTGACCCTGCCATTCTTGTGGAAGGACTGCTGGGTTCCAGTGGAGGTCCGGAGTCACCAGGAGGGGCACATCTGTTTCAACACTTCACCTACAGGGTCCATTGCTCTGTGCTACAGAGCAGCCGCAGTCCTGGCTGAACCTGCCCATCGAGCATTGGATGGAAAATCCGCTCTAGAGGCTGGCGAGGTGGCTTGTGGGTAAGAGCACGTGCTGTCCTTGCAGAGGACCCAAATTCGATTCCTAGCACAATCATTTATAATTCCAACTCCAGGGGCCAGGATGCCCTCTCTGGCCTCTGCCTCTGGCCTTCACCTGTGGCCTCTGTGAACACGTGTGAATTGACTGACAGGTACATCACCCCACTCCCACAAATTTTAAGAATAATAAAAAGAGGAAGAAAATCAAGTGTGAACTCTAGAGCTGCCTGACTTGAGGGCCCCTCCGGAAGCCCACTTTTAGGAGCTGGTCTAGGTGCTGACCTCAGGCTCTGGGTCCTGTCCTTAGGAGGGACAGAGGAGGAAGCCGGGGAATTCTGTGTCGGCCAAGAACTCAAGCTCTGGGTCCAAGCTATTCTGAGTTTGACACCTGGCTGTGTCACAAGCTGGGTGGCTTTGGGAATGTTGCTTAACCTCTCTGAGGCTGGTTTCCTCATCTGAAATATGGAGTTAATCATGCTTCTTTCTCTGGAGGCCCCTACGTGTAAAAGGCTTAGTGGAAAAGAAGAGCTTGACTGATGGCAGCTGACACCACTGCCACTAGATCACACTGGTGGCTCAAGGCGGCCATTTCCCCGGATAACCTGACTGGGTCCATATTCAGCTTCAGTATGTTCCTCCTTGGATCTCAAGGCGGCCATTTCCCCGGATAACCTGACTGGGTCCATATTCAGCTTCAGTATGTTCCTCCTTGGATCGGACCACATGTCGTGTACTGCTAGGCAGGGGACATCAGAGGGAAATTCCGTGTTACGTAATATGCTTAAAGGTATCTGTGTGGGGCTGGAGAGATGGCTCAGTGGTTAAGAGCACTGGCTGCTCTTCCAGAGGACCCAGGTTCAATTCCTAACACCCACATGACAGCTCACACTGACTGTAACTCCAGTTCCAGAGGATATGACACCTTCAAACCAATGCACATAAAACACATTATTTGTTTTTAAAGGTACACGTGTAAGGTACTTGATACTGCCCACTTTCCAAACACTGTCTCTTCATTTGTCTCACTCAGAGCATCTCTAGCTTTAACAGTCCATTTCCCTGAATTTTGTGTTTGGTTCGTGTCCATGGGAAGATTAGGACCTGGGTTGAGGTAGTTCTATATTCTGCCCTTGCCCAGCAAACATGGGGCCCTGGGTTCAAATCCCAGAGGGATGGGGCGACAGGGTCCCCTGATTCAGGGTCCTGAACCTCCCCATCCCAGGCTAGAGACAGGCCTTCCGGGGATAGGTTGGGGCAGGTTCCAGTGTGGATTGGGAGGAGAGATGGCCCCTGTAGGGGCCTCTAGGGCAATTGTCCCTCCAGGACAGTCCACACTGAGCAGGACTTATTTCAAAGAGCCTGCAGTAGAGGCTGTTTTCAGAGTCGTTCAATAGCAAGCGCTCTCACAGACTGCCAGATAGCCCATCTATCCAGCCATCTTTCTATCTCATGTGGATTCATGGATCACATCTCAGATCTCTTCTCCACTCAGAAGCTGCCATGGCTGGAAGAATGAAGAATGGAGAGCTATTGCTCACAGTGTTGTTTGCTCTTGGGATCTCCCTTAATTAGTGTTCTAGTGCTGTGAAGAGACATCATATCCAAGGCAACTTATGAAAAAAGAATTTAATTATAGGCTTGCTTATAGTTTTAGGTTAGTCCTTTGAGCATCATGGTAGGGAGCATGGTGGCGGGCAGGCAGCATGGTGCTGGAGCAGTAGCTGAGAGCTTACATCTGATCTACAAGTTGCAAACAGAAGGAAGACTGGGCCTGGTGGCTTTTGAAACTCACTCCAACAAAGCCACGCCTCCTCCAATGAGGCCACGCCTCCTAATCCTTCCTAAACCATTCTACTAACAGAGGACCAAGCATTCAAACAGCTGAGCTTCTGTGGGCCATTCTTACTCACACCACCACAGGGACACAGAGCTGTGGGCAAGAATAGCAGAGTCCTTATACCTCTGCAATGGAGATCACTACAATTTTCTGCAATGAAGATCTGCAGGATGACTGGGGTATGTGTTGTGAAGGACTGATGTCACAAGTGGACAGGAGGCTCGACCACATGCTACAGCTGCTGCTTCCTGGTGCCCTGTACCTGTTACCTGCTCACATGCAATGCCCTCGCTGTGGCACACCAGCTGGCAGGTGGGGGAGATGGCACAGCATGCACCAGGCCATCTGTTTCTCACATTAGGAACGTGAAGAGGTGAGGCTGCAAGGCCTGCTTCTCAAACACTAAAGCTTAATTGGGCCAGAAATACTCCCCAGTTTCTGCTTCTGCAAGACAGATCTCAGCTGTCACCAAGCATCTGTGGCATCCGGAAGGGACAAGCAGAGTTCTGTGGGCTGGAAGCTTGGAGAACAGATGTCTTTCCTCTGTACCAGTTATGCACACAGCGCTGTTTTCTTTCGCCTGGACACTGTGCGTGACCATCACTTTTCAGGGCTCGCCTCGCCTGCCTGTGAAAGCTTCCCTGAAGAGCGCTTCCTCTCCTGCTCAGAATCCTTTTTGGGTTTCTCTGCTGTCACAGTGAAAAACAATGATGGCCAGAACCAGCAGGAAGGAGAGTGGGCAGGGGGATGGGGTGGGGAGGCAGCACGCTCATTTATTTCCGTGTTCAACAAGTATTTATTGAGCACTTACTGTATCCAGCAGTGATCAATCAGGGCAGAGCTTGCATTTGTTGCTGGAGAGAGAGATACACAGACAACAGTCTAACTTACGTAACTGATGGTATCTGACAGTGAAATCGGCTTTGATGAGAAATGAAGCAAGTTGAGAGGCGGGGGGGAGGGTTTGATTTGGATGGGAAGGTCAGTTTAGAAGGGAGCAGAAAGACCAGCAGATGTGAAGGTCCCTTTGGGACCATCCAGGCTCAGCAGGACCAGGTGTGTGGCACTGGGGACATCATGGAGAGTTGAGATGGGGAATACACGCAGATGGCACCCACAGTCCAGAAGTGAACGGCTAGATGTGTGTGTTATGCTCTGGATCTTGTGAAGGAATGAATTCCTCTTTCTACTCACATTCTTCAGTCAACATGGAGGTCAGCCCATGACACAGCCACCATTTGACAGAGGAAGGAATGGAGCCCAGAGAGGCTATGACTCTTCCTAGTTCACTCTCCTGGGGCGGAGGGAGGAAGCCAGGCTCTGACAGAGCTACCTGTGGCCGAGTCACATGACCACAGCACAGAGCTGCCTCCTCATGCCCTGTCTGTTTCCTGTTTACCTTCTTCAATGCCTGTCCTCTTTCCCTTTCCTCTACACCCCTTCCTGTTTTTTTTTTTCACCTAGCCCTCATGATGGGCAGCTGTGGGACTGATGTGGGATGAAATTGTTCCCTAGATAGCCCCGCGTGGAAACTGAGGTTCTGGTTCTGTGATGACCAGAGAACAGGTCTGCAGGGCGTGGTCACCTCAGCTGCGTACGTGGAGGAGCCTGAGCCCCAGCGGGCAAGACTGTAGGCTCTGTGTGCAGTAGTTGAGGCTAAGTGCAAGGGTCCTCCTTAAGCCAGGGGCATGCATTGAGTCCCAGGTACATGAATTGCTTTCCTTGTGTAGTGCATGCTCACAGGGGGAAAGGGAGATTCTGGTGGGAACTGGCTTTATTTCCAAAGGTCCCTGTAACTCGTCACAGACCACAGGCAGGCCAACTCTGTCAGTCTCACTGCTGGCTGGAATGACCCTCAATTCAAAAACTTCTCCAACACCTCTCCTTACAGAGGCTTTAAAAATAGCCCAGGTACTGCCAAACAGGCTCCTCCTAGACTCAGAGCAGGGTGAGCTCCAGGCCTGTAAATCACCCGGTGGATGACACTTAGGCTACTGCCCTTAATCAAAGCAACAAAAGGTTAACAATGGACATGGAAGGGTGATGGTGGGGAGGTTCACTGATTTTCCTGATATCACTGAGGACTATCTGTCCTTAATCCTGGGTCATCTTCCTCTTCCCCCCATGCCCAATCTTCATACTCTAGAAGCCCAGAGAAAGGCCAATGAAGGCACTGAGAGGTTGGAGGCACCAAGGTTTTCCTAAGCATTGTACCTAGTGGGTTTATCTGGTGCTTCTGAGGTTTGTGGTACTGTCACACTGACTGTCTGTCCCCTCAAAGAGGATGCCATCAGCCAGTTTAGTTATATGGTGTATATGTATGAGTATGAACAGAGGCTAGACAGAGGACACCAGGTAGAATGTTCTCTTCACCCATAGGCAGCTGTCTTGGCACTTGGGCATGAAGCAATGATTAGCCCTTGCGCTGCCCATAGACTTGCTGACAAGTTGGCCAGCCCAGCACAGGGAAGCGGGTGCCATGTGAAGCCTCAAGTGAGGTCAGCTTGTGGAGGACAGTCTGAAACTGGACAGTTCACACGATTTCACTTATCTCAGCCTTAGGATGGGCTCATAGACACAGGGTATGTGCTGGGAATTGAGAACCGGAGCCTGAGGAAGCCTTCCCCATCCTTGTGGGTGGCATGTAGACTGATTTTCTCTGTCCCCTGTGTCCCCAGCAAAGGCCAGGCCAGAAAGGTCGTTTGGGAGAGAGTGTAGAGAGGGGCAGAGTGCTTTTTAACGTAGTTTAAAGGGAGAGATGTTGGGAGTGGGAAGAGGGGAAGGTCAGGGAAAGGAAAGAACCCCTGCCCCTATGTGTGCATTTACAAGCCCTTCCCGATGCAGGAGGGAATGAGAGCTGAGAGAGGAACCAGGAGAGGTAGTCCAAATGACAGGGTGAATACTCACTGCATGATCATGTATGCTTGGACAACAGAACAAGTCGGGGATCACGGTTGGCAAGCATGGGGAGTCCTTGTTTTGATCAGCTTTCTGCCGCAGCAATGAAATAACATCCGCTAAATCAACAAGAGAAATGGTCGATTTTATTCCTGTTTTCGGAGGTTATGAGTTCATGGCGGACTGGCCCTGCTGCTTTCAGACTATGGCAAGGCAGTGCATCTTTGTATGGAGCTCTTGGGGGTACGAGCTCCTCACCTCATGGCCTCTAGGGAGAGAAGGAAGAAAAAAAAATGAAATGAAAAGGAAAAAATCAAGCAAGCAAGAAAACAAAGAATGAAAGAGAGGTAGTTTCACAACCCCTTCAAGGATTTGCCCTCAATGACCTGAAGACCTCCCAAGAGACTCCACCTCTTAAAGGTACCAACGCCTCTTAATATAGCACTACTCCGGTGACTAAGCCTTTAATATACATTCCAGATCCAGAAACATTCCAGATCCAAACTATAGCAGTCCCCCATGTGCTGGTAATTCTGCTGAGTGCTGGGGAAGGGAAGGTAGCCTTGGGCATCTGCAAAGCTTCCTGGGAGAGAGCTGTGCTCAGGCTGTCTACAGTGAATCTGACATGTGACTTGGAATGTAAGTTTCTCTTTGAGAAACTGTGGGCCTGTGTGTATTTTAATATTTTTGCATTTTTTAAAAATCATGGACAGATCTATTTTCCAACTGAAACCTGAAGAAAGGTTGAGGTTTGGGTTTTCCTTTGACTAGTAGGGATTGGATTGTACCATCTCCCTAGCTGTGTGGCCCGTGACCAAAGATTGGTAGGAACTGGGCTAATCCATTTCTGTCATCACCTTTAAGGTGAGTGGCCTTGGGTTTGAATGAAAAAAAGGAACTGTCTTATTTACAATTACCAGGATGGTCATCTTGTAGCAAATTCTCCAAATTACTTCATCTTATAATATTGTCAGCACACGAAACAGGTCCAAACCAGTGTCTCATTCTTGTCAGATTAAGGGCATTGAGCCATCCTCCCCTCTCTGTAGCTGGCTCCAGGGGTATTCTGACCTTTAAAAAAATGTGAGATAGGCCGGGCGGTGGTGGTGCATGCCTGTAATCCCAGCACTTGGGAGGCAGAGCCAGACGGATCTCTGTGAGTTCGAGGCCAGCCTGGGCTACAGAGTGAGTTCCAGAAAAGGCGCAAAGCTACACAGAGAAACCCTGTCTTGAAAAACAAAAAAACAAAAAACAAAAAAACAAAACAAAAAAATGTGAGATAGAGTGTGCTATGTGTGTTCAAAGCTTTGCCAACAGATTGTAAGGGGTATAGACTGTGAGCCCAATAAATACATACAGCAAATTGCTCCAATGCATATTGAATGGTACAGACAATTTTAAAAACTGTAATAGAAAAGTTCACATGAGTGACTAATTTTCTATATTTTAATCCTCCCTCTGGGTATTCCTTAGGCCCGTTGTGAGATTTGAGATTGGCTGACCCTGTCCTGGCTTGGGAGATGTCCAGAGTATATAGCCTAGCCCTTGTGGCACCAGGGCTCCAGGCCCTCTTCAGTTCAGAAGCAGAAGGTAGACCCTAGTCTGTGATTGCTGAGCTCAGGGTCTGGCATCCTGACTTAGGAATGGAGCTTTGTTGTGATTGATGGAGTGTAAATCCTGCTAAATAGATTGCTTCCATTATGTGTCTTTGGCTGGTAGAACACAGGATTCTAAATGTTGCTTGGTGTCGGGGCGGGGCAGGGGGGTTCTGTCTCTTTCTAGAAGCTCGAATACCTCCTGATGCTGACCCCATACCTGGGTCACTGACTTCTGAGCAGTGATATCACTTTCAGCTTCTGGGCTCAGCAGTGAGGTGTGTTCTGTGTGTGTTCTGGCACTGAGCCTGGAGCTGGTTCTCCTGACTGGCACCTCCCCTTTGCTGACCTCTTCTTCTTGGAGCTTTGGGTGGCATCTGCCTTACTCTGAGTCTAACCACGATCTCATGATGATGGCAATGGTGATGGTGATCACGGTGATCACGGTGGTCATGGGGAGGATGATAATGATCGTGGTGTTAGGGGTGATGGAGGGGATGGGGAGGATGGTGGGATGATGACAGCCGTTTCTGTACCTGCACTGCCCCCTCTTCCTTTTTCTTTTCATAGAAATGTTCAGATATCACGAGGAAGGAAGAATAGTAGGGAGCCCATATGTCAGCCAACTTCAACATTTTCCAACTCCTGTGACTCTTGTTCTCTCTGTTCTCTGTGCCGTGGCTGCTCATGCTCTTGTCTGTTGGAGCATTTCAAAGCAAATCTCAGATGCTATTTTAGTCACAAGGATACACGGCCTGCAGTCTTTTTCAATTTATTTATTTTATTTTATGGGTTTTGTTTTTTGGTTTCTTTTTCAAGACAGGGTTTTTCTGTGAGTAGCTCTAGCTGTCCAGGAACTTGCTCTGTAGACCAGGCTAGCTTTGAACTCATAGAGATCTGCCCACCTCTGCCTCCCTGGTCCTGGGACTAAAGGCATGTGCTACCACCACCTGGCTAATTTATTTATTTTATTTTTTTTTTTAAGAATTTATTTATTTTAAATTTTGTGTACATAGATGTTTTTCTGGATATATGGTTATTTATTACTTGGGTGCTTGGTGTTCATGGAGGCCAGAGGAAGGTGTCAGATCTCCTGGAACTGGAATTATACATGATTGTGAACTGCCATGTGTGTTCTGGGAATTGAGTTGGCATCCTCTGGGAAGAGCAAGCAGTGTTCTCAACTCCTAAGCCATCTCTCCAGCCCTCATTCTGAATTTATAATGAATATCAGGTGTATATATACACTTCTCTCTAAGCCATTATCACACTTAACATAAATTTACTTAATTGTCTCTATATAATTATCTTCATGTGATTATCTTTTACCAGTTGGTTTTTCTAAATCAGGAACCAAAGTTTGCACATTCATTTGTTGAAATTTCTCGACTCCTTCTTGACTCTGTCACAGCCCTTCCCCTCTGTCAGGCCTGTCATTTGTGAAGGGGCCAGAGTGATTTGTTGAGGGCACACAGCATTCTGGACCGGGGAAGCTTTAGCCTCCTTTCACACTCTTTGCTGTGTACTCATTTAGGCCTAGGAGCTTCAGCAGCCTCGGGGTGGGATGGTGGATCAGGGTTGTGCCCCCCGCCACCCCCCCACACCCCGAGAATGTTTTATCACTGACATTGGTGGGGGCAGACAGACTTGCAGTCCCTTTCAATGCCGGTTCAACCTTTCCTACAAAGCACCCCGGGTTTGGATCCATTCCAGGCTGGGATAGTTCAGAGTACTTGCCCTTCTAACAGCCTGCTAGCTAGAGGCACAGACTGTCTGGCTTGCTCTCTTGTTCCATAAAGTGGGCTCAGGGCCTGCCAGCCTGGTGGTCTTGGTAGCCCAGCCCTGTCATGTGACTTTTCAGTCACATCCTTTCTTCTGACTTACTGTCCAGTTATCTTCTGTAGAGACGGATCTCCCCTCCTTTTCCTTGTCTACTTTCAGAGGAACTGGTACTTAATTGAGCAGTCTTGACTGCTTTTAGCACAACTTGGGCACGCTGAATTCTTTTTGTGTTTGACTGTACAGGATACACTCTCCTAAAGATGAGAAAAAAACCCCAGGTTTCTATCTTGAATTCAAATGTAAGGTCACAGGGTTTCTACTTCAGTTGGTTGGGTTTATACTTTTTCTTTTGGTCTGTGCTGAAATGCTTGGTTTTAATGACTTGGAGATAATTATTTGCCGATTCCACCATGTAACTGTAACGGTTTCACAATAGCTGTGAATGTGGCCCCTAATGATGTGGTTATTGAATGTAGTGCCAGACCTCCGCTTCACACATGTCCCACCAGGACTGTATTGTCACAGTTCTCCATGTGAGAGTCATCTGGAACAATTATCTTCTTCATGTTGTTACATGCTGTTAGGCACATTTCTTTCCACTTATTCTCAATGTCTCCGATTTGCATATTGCTTTGCAAATATGTTTTAAAAATCTAAATTTGAAGTTAAAAAGTGATAAACTAAGAGGCACTTTAAGCTGCCTCGTTCTTTGTTTTTAATGTGTATGAGGGTTTGTTTGCATGCATGGAGGCCAGAAGAGGACATTCAATCCCTGGAGTTATAGACAATTATGAACTGCCGAGTGGGTGCTGGGAACTGGACTAAGGTCCTCTTTAAGAGCTGCAAGTGCTCTTAACTTTACCCTGAGCGATGCATCTCTCCAGTCCGAGCTGCCTAGTTCTTATCTCTACCTCCTTCATCTATTCCTTCTCTCTGTGTAGGTGGCTTTTATTAGTACTTGATGTCCATTCATTAATCTTTAGAACCACAACAAATGTGTGCGTGTGTTCATAGTCTCCCCTCCTGCATTGTAATTAATGATGGCGCTCTTTGGTGGTGGTGGTGCTCTTCCCAGTGAGACATGGAGTTTCTTTCTCCTCTTAGAACTGGGCCGGCTCTATGGTTGTTTTCACGATGATAGTGTAGCAGAAGTGATGCCATCTTGTTTCCAGGCCCTTGGCCTCCTCTTTGGTTCCTCTTTCTCCTTTGGTATTCAGGTTTCAGCTGCCAAACAACAAACCTCAATCTAGCCTGTGGCCGTAGAAGGCCTGGTCCTTACCAGGCTCCCAAGGCACCCAGCACCTGAGTGACTCATCTCAGACATTCCAGCCTGTTACCTGATCACAGGGGTATGAAGGACTCCTGTGGGAATCAGAACCCCACAGCCAACCCACATAATCATAGAATGAATGAATGCTCATTGCTGTTTTAAAACCACCGACCAGCATCTTACACAGAGCATTCTATCAACATCTCCTCATCTTGCTCACTCGATACATCCTGAGGTACATCGATTCTTAAGTTCATGATGACCCAGGTTATACGTGGAGACCTGAGGGATAAAAACTAAAGCAGCTTGCCTGGGCTATACAGCTAGAGCATAAGCCTGCTGGGGCTGCTATAATGGAGTACCTCACACCTTGGCTGAAATGATGGGATTTCATTTCCTTGAAGTGCTGGAAGCTAGCAGCCCGAGATCAGGGAGACAGCCATGCTGAGTTCTTTGAGGCCTCCCTCTGCTTTGCTTGCACATGTCATCTTCTTGAGTGACCACCCCTTGTGCACAGATACCCATGGAGTCTCTTTGTGGGGCCTAGTCTCCTAGTAAGAATGCCAGTATTGGATTAGTGCTGTGGAATGTCTTTCTGTATGCTGTGAATATGTGATGCTCCCACTGGCTAGTAATAAAATTCTTTTGGCCTTTGGCAAGGCAGCTTAGAGGCAGGCAGCAAATCCAGGCAGAGAGACAGGAGGAAGGTGGAGAGAGATGCCAGCCAGCCTGCTGCCTGAGGAACAACATGCCAGCAGACTGGTAAAGCCACAGAACAGGTGGCAAAACAGATTTCTAGAAATGGGTTAATTTAAGATATAAGAGCTGGCTAGCAAGAAGTTTTAGCCGTAGGCCATCCAATTTGTAATTAATATAAGCCTCTGTGTGTTTACTTGGGGCTGAGTGACTACACGACCAGGCAGGACACAGGAAAACTCATGGCTACAGATTAGGGCCCTTCCCCAGAAGCCATATTTTAACTTAATCATCTTGTTAAAATCTGTGTCTCCAGGGCTGGAGAGATGGCTCAGTGGATAAGAACACTGACTGTTCTTCCAGAAGACCTGGATTCAATTCCCAGCACCCACATGGTAGCTTATAATTGTTTGTAACTCTAGTTCCAGGGGATCTGACACCTTTATACCAATGCACACAAAATAAAGTTAAATAAATTATTTTTTAAAATGAGTCTTCCCTTAAAACAAACAAACAAACAAACAAACAAATCAACCAACCAAACAAACAAAAAATGGGTCTCCAAATTCAGCCATATTCTGAAGTATTGGCAGTTGTAGATTTTACATATGAATTTTGGGGCTTATGTACATTTGTGACATCTCCAGTTTGCATGATTGCATGTAGGATGTGCGCCCACACATAAGGTCCATTGGTGATGCTGGAGCATGCGTTTTTAATCTTATAAAATGGGCTCCAAAGTGATAAGAATGAGATGGATAAGAATCCAGAGTAAAACTCAATCCAGAAAGCATAAGAAGAGGGAGCAAGGTGGGGCCAGAGGTGGATGGATCTCCAGGCAAGTGCTTGCTGCCAAGCCTGACAGCTTGAGTTTGATCCCTGCAGCCCACCAGGTGGAAGGAGAGACCCGAGTCCTGTAATTTGTTCTCTGACCTCCACACATGCACTATGACATTCACCCTTGGAACTGTCTGGAGTTCTCATGTGCCTCAGCTAGTGAGTCCATGGGAGATAGATGGGTGAACAGAGAAACTTGCATTACACAGAGAATTAGCTCATGTGGCTATGGAAATTGAGAAATTCTGTGACATGCAGCTGTCAAGCCAGACTTAGAAGAGTCTAAGCCCAAGGCCAAGACCAAAGGCAGAAGGCTGACTTCACAACTTGAAGACAGAGTGAGGTCTCTCTTACCCAGCCTTTGCATCCCACTTGGCTGTAACTGCAATGGATGGGCCCAGTCTATTTGACACACGCAAAATAATGCTTAGTCATATAGGTCCGTGTCTGACTCAGGGTTTCTGTTGCTGTGAAGAGACACCATGACCGTGGCAACTCTTATAAGGAAAACATTTCATTGGGACTGGCTTACAGTTTCAGAGATTTAGTCCATTATCAGAATGGTGAGAAGCATGGTAGCATGCTGGCAGACCTGGTGCTGGAGAAGGCACTGAGCATTCTACATCTTGATCAGAAGGCAACAGGAAGTGAACCTTCACACTGGGTGTGACATGAGCATATATGAGACCTCAAAGCCTGCCTCCACAGTGATATACTTCATCCAACAAGGCCACATCACCTAATAGTGCTACTGCCTATGGGCCAAGCTTTCAAACACATGAGTCTATGGGGGCCATGCCTATTCAAACCACCACAGCATCCCATGATCCAATCCAGTTGACACATAAAATTACCATCACAGTGGGACTAAGAAGGGTCGGAGAAAGAAAATCCCTAACTTTCTCTTTATGTAACTAACTCTCTTATCTCATGAACCTTGGATCAGCTCTCAGAAATTCCTTGGGTCCATTTTTTTTCAAAGAGGAGACTGGCTTGGCTTTGACAGTGGAAAGAGCCTTGCAGTTAGCTGCTCAGGAGGAAGCCGGGAGTCCTGGCTGGTGATTAGGCAGCCTGCCTGGCTCAAGCCCCAGCAGCCAGAAGATGAAAGGAAGGAGGCCAGCGCTGTGTGGGGAGGTGCTGGGCGCAGGTGCCTTTCTGCTCTTGAATGCCTCAGCTGGACTCTGCTCTGAAGGTTCCCAGAGCCAGAGGCCCGAGGGAGGCGAAAGGGATAGATACTGAGGACAGCAAAGCCTGGTAGATGGAGAATCTGTTCGTAACTGACAATGGTAACAGTGCCTGTTCCTGAGGGGCATTGTGTAGTGGCCAAAGGCTCTCATACTGGGTCACTCACCTAGAAACAAATCTAAAAAGTTTTTTTTTGTGTGTGTGTGGGGGGGGGGGGGGGGGGTTATAAGCCTTTATTGTGTTTGTTCTTTCCCATGGTGTATCTGAATTTTATTTATGTCTCTTTCTATATATATATCCCCAGTCCCAGAAGTTCTATCAGGATGATTATGATCACTCCTTTACCCAGAAGCCTCAACTAATGATACCTTTGGTATGAGCTGTTTTTAAAACAGACTTACTTTATTTTATGTGTATGAGTGTTTTGCTTGCATGCACATTATGTGCACCATTTGTGTGCAGTTTCCTGAGAGGCCAGAAGAAGGCATCAGAACTTCTGGTACTGGAATGACAGACCATTGTGAGCTGCCACATGTGTGCTGGGAACCGAACCCTGGTCCTCTGGAAGAGCAGCCATGCTCTCAGGCACTTGTAAACTTTTCTTCTAAGACATTCAGAATCGCACATGCTGTGTGCAGACATTTCTTGGATTTCTTGTGGAAAAAAAGGAATAAAAAGGAGGACATGACTGCTCCTAGGTATGGTGGAGGAGATTATTGTAGATATGGGGAGGACATAGAAAAGGGTAGAGAGAGACAGAGACATCTGGGAGAGTCCAGAGAGGACATGATCAGCAGACTGAGCAGGGACCATGTGAGGGGAGGGCAAAGATGGGGGAAGAGCCAGGAGGCCAGGAGGCCCAAAGGGTAAGAAGGACCACCATGGCCCAAATGGCTGGATTATATAGGGAAGAGTGCCTAGGGGAAGGGCAGCCCAGGCCCTGGGCTGGAGAATTCAGGATAGAGGGTGGGGTATGCCAGCCAGGAGGACCCTTCACGGGTGGGGACTGAGGGATGCTGGGAGAACTTGGCTGCCAGGTCTGCTTTGATACATTAATAGGCCATTTGTCCCGGCTTTGAGTCCTAGGTTGTGAAGGGCTGGTGGGGGTGTGCAGGTGTGTAAACACGTGCACAGATTTCAAGGAATTACAGCAAACAGGTGTGGGAAAATTGGAGCTGGATAAACTTACCCAGCTCTTAAAAAAAGGATCTTATCATCTACCCTCTGATGTTAACTTACATGAAGAGGTTATGAAAATTATTAATTTTTAAATAATTAAGCAAAAGGCAGCCCTCAGGAGGTATCATCAATTGCTTATTAAAAATGAGCACCCAGGGATTTCTGTGCAAGACAACGTATTTGAGTTGCATCCCTGCATCTCCCTTCTTCAAAAGCGATCTCAAAATAGGGACTTTATGAAAAAGGAAAAGTATAAGTATGTTTCACTGACAGATGCAGATGCAAATACATTTAAACATCAGCAAATAAAATACTAAAATGATTCTAAAACCATTTCATACACTTAAATTAGATTTATCTTGGGTATTTGGAAAGTCTAATACTGGAAAATTGTAAATGCACTCACCATATTAGGAGTCTAAAACAGAAAATCCACCTCATTATCTCAATAGATATAATGTATCTTTGATGAGTTTGAATAAAGTTACACTAACATAATTTTTAACATTAGGCACAAAGACAATTTTCTTGACAATAAAACCAACCAACCAACCAACCACCCAACTCCCCCCCAAGACAAGTAACAAGATAGCTGCCCCCTCCCCCCCATATAGGTAGCACCTCTTTCCAGGCAGATAATAGCCAGCTGATCTAAGATTGGCCCAAAGTGGCCGGTTTCATGATCTACAAACCATGTGGCCAAGTGATCATGAAACCCCATGGTGGGCTTTGTAATATAAGGATAGGGTTACCTATCCTTATATAAGGATATAAACATAAGGATATAAGTAAATAAAGACAAGGATATAAGTATGTAAGGATAAGGATATAAGTAGATAAGGATAAGAAGTAGCTCCCTAGTACTTGGTTCTCAATCACAGTTCTAGTTTGACCTTTTGTCTTACCTATTGCTGTGAAGAGACACCATGACCAAGTCAACTCTTATAAAAGAAAGCATTTAACTGGGGCTGGCTTACAGTTTCAGAGGGTTAGTTCGTTATCATCATGACAGGAACATCACAGCATGCAGGCAGGCATGGTCCTGGAGAAGTAGCTGAGAGCTACATCCTGGTCTACAGGTGCGGGGGTGGGGGGGTGGGGGGTGGGTGGGTGCTGACAAGGATTTTTGAAACCTCAGAACCTATCCCTAGTGACACACTTCCACCGACAAGGCCATACCTTCTAATCCTTCTATTCCTTCTCAAACTGTCCATGTACAGGAGATTTAGCATGCAAATATATGAGACTATAGGGGCCATTCTAATTCAAATTACCACACTTTCCTTACAAAAGAGGCTCAGAGAGGCTGAGCAAGGCACTCAAGGGCACACAGCACATAGTGTTAAGAGTTGGGGTTCAACCTAGGCCTTCTGGTTGGGGAAGATAGGAAGTCAGTGAGTGTTGCACCCCGCTTTGAAGAACCTGACTCTACAGAGGTGAAGGAGGTCGAGAGGGCCAACAAGGTTATCAGCTGGGATGTGGATTGGGGGAGGAGGCAAGCAAGCGCTTCTTAGCCTAGCTCTCCCTAAGGAGGAGCTTTGGAGCATCCTCCAGTTTACCTTCTGGATGCTTGTCATTCATCACAGCAGGAAGGGACCTGATGGATGCCCCACCCCAACCCCCGACCCCTGGCTCTGCATCTCTAGTGTGGTGGGGAGTTCTTATCATTTGGTTCCTATGATTTCAGTAGGCTATAATGATACCTTTACATCTGAGCATTTGCTTGACCCCTTGTCCTGTTGTAAATCAGTGTCCACCTCACTTGAGACTGGTATGATGCAGAGCTAGGGGTTGGTTCTGCAATCTGTGGGATACTCCTGCTCTCCCAACGGACCTGAGAGGTCAACCAGGCAAGGTGGGACAGAAGTAAATACTGTTCTTCATTGCAAGGGGATCTGGGTAGAGAGAAGAGCACTTTTCCTTAGTGTCTCATGGAGCCTTGCCAGTTCCAAGGTAATGGGAGCCCAAGGAGCTGAAAACTCAAAGTGCTGGGACCCCAGGATGCTGGGACTGCAAGGTTCTGGGTCCCCAGATGCTGGGACTGCAAGGTTCTGGGACCCCAGATGCCGGGATTTTGAGGTGGTGGGATGTTTCTTGCCTTCTCTTCCATTCCTGACCTAACCCCTCCAGTCCTAGGGATGGTATTGTCTGTCTCTGTTATGAACACATCTCCAGCAGCCTTCTTGATTCTTGAGTTCCCAAAGGAAAGCATTCAGGCAGGATAACCACTGGGAACTGAAATCAAGGCAGGTGAAGCCAGTGATAGGTTCCACCATCATGATTTATGCATTTCCCCGACTTGTCTGTGTTCTTGAGTCAGGGTCTCTTTGTATCTCTGGTGCCTGGCCAAGCACCTGGTGTCTTCCACTGTTCAACACTATTGTTAAAGTATTACTACCAGGTCACAGTGGACCAATAGGGGGTGTGGCCAACCAGGGGTGAATGGCAGCTCAGAGAGATGCCTTATCGTCTATTTGGGAGAGCCGGTGGCACTCCAGCACAGTCCTTAGGACCCATGTGCTGCTCAGCTGCTACTGAAATAGAGTCCAGCAGCCACTGTCTGCATTTCAAAATCCATTCTGAGAGATGAAAGGCAAAATCTGAGGTCATTTGGTCCTTTACAGTAAGGTTTCCATGGTGACCATGACCAAGGCCTGGGGCAGGGGGCAGCCTGGCTCTCAGGGCCAGGTCCAATCTGCCCCACACATCACATATGAGGCACCCTCTCCATGTTCTCTTCCATTATCAGAGGAACAGGGCTGCACGTCCCTTTCCACCCCCGTCCCTTGTATCAGATGAGCCATGCTTTTCTGTAGAGGGGAGAGGTTGGGTAGGTCTGTCCCATCATACTGAGATGCTGACCCACTTTTGAAGTCCCTTGAGCTCTAGGGCAGGTGTTCCAGCCTCTTCGTTCTGAGAGAAGTCTCTGAGAGATAGTTTTTTGAGTGTTTCTTCTCTGCCATATTCCTCCGGGCTAGAGCTCAGCTTTGTAGCTGAGAACAGGCTTTTTTCCCTCAGTGTCCTCACCTGAATTGAGGCTCACCCAGCACGAGGAAGTTGTTCTAAACAGGGTGTTTATTTGTATCTCCACCTCACTTCTCCCCCAGTTAACCCTTTCCCTGTGGCTCTTCCCTCCTGTCCCTTCTCCATCCTCTCATTTTCTCCTCAGACGCTCTCCAGCTCTCTCACTTTACCAGCCTGGCTTCTGGCAAGCTCAGACCACACTCTGCCCTCTCTCCTCCTGTCTCTTTGGAATGTCTCTTGGGAGTCTCTGCCCTTCCTCTTGGATCTCCAGATGCTGTCAAAGGCTGTCCTTGAATGAAGGCCCAGCTAGGACAAAAAGGTAGATAGTTCAGGCTAGTACATGGCACGGCTGTCCTTCATTATTGGAGCAGGCTCGCTGGGTGGCTACTGAGGCCCACATCAGTTTTGCTGTGCCGGACTTGCCTCCCTGCGCCCCCTCCCCTTTCCTTTCCCATGACTTCCTGTCATGCTAGCTGTTAACTCCAGAGGCAAGCCCGGGATGGGTAGGCTGGGAGCCTCATAGACAAGAGAACTGTGAAGATAAATGAGGTCAAGCTGGTCACAGCCACCAGCTCAGGGCTCATAGACTGAGCCTCACACTCAAAGGGCAGCAGGTGGTTACCCTTTGGGCTTCTCTGTATGGGAGGTTTGAACTTGAAGGAAGGAGTCACTTTGTCCAGTCTTTGGGTTACCCTGCCCCCTCAGGTACGTTTGCAAGGCAACTGGGAGGTGCCCTTGGAGACATTTTGGCCTTGGAGGCCAGTGGAGAGGTGAGGGTCCCTGGGGTCCTCTGGGCCAGGAACAATGAGTGTTTAGTCTAAATCACCTTCATCTGCTGGCTCTTGCTCTAGGCGGCCTATGACAAGTAATATCCATTTCACAGGTTGTCCGGCCGACCGAGGAAACGTCTAGCACAAAGCCTCTCTGAGGACCAGTGGTTTGGTTTATTCTCCAGGAGAGGAGAGTTCAGAGATGAGACTGCTAGGGATGCTTTCAGGCGTTTAGTAGTTTCTACTGCTTTGGAGCTCCACAGCCAGAGTAGGACAAGGGAAGCCGCCATCTTGGACCTTCATGGCCTGGCATGCCCTCTGTAGATGCCTGCCATTCTTAGGATGCTCAGCCACCTTTCCCTCTTTATATTATTTTATAGACAGGAAGTGGGTACACAAGTCACTTGACCAACGTCACACGGCCACTTGACTGGCGGGGCTGGGATTCAGACAGATGTGGTCCGACTCTGGAATGGATGTCTTTAGGCACTGCAGGATTTCACCCACACAGGTTGAGCATTCCTATTCCAAATGTGAGGGTGTTGCAGATTTGGTTTTTTTTTTTTGGGGGGGGATATTTGTATATACATAATGAGATAGCTTGGAACCCTAATGTAACCATAAAAGCCACATCTGTCTCAAGTACACCTTATACACACACAGACACAGACACACACACAGACACACACACACACATACAGACACATACACACACAGACACACACACACATACACATACACACACACATACACACACATACACACAGACACACACACACATACACATACACACACACACAGACACACACACACACATACACAGACACACACACACAGACACAGAACTTGCAGTTAATTTTGTACAATATTTTTAGTGCACCTGTTTTGACTGGCTTATTAAGTCAGACATGATATTTTCCACATGTAATGTCATGATGGTGCTAAAACATTTTAGATTTTGAGGTATTTGGAAGTTTTAGATCAGGAGTATTCAACCTTTAAAAAAAAATGTCAGGGTCAGAATCTCCTTTCTGTGCTTCCTCCTCCTGTTTTCTTTCATTCATTCCCCCCTGGAGATGGAGCCCAGGGCCTTAGCCTCAACTTTCCTGCTCCGGCAGGTCCCCCAGTTTTCCAGCAGTCGGCCCTGACTTCCCTCTTCCAGATTCTGAGGTTGAATGCAAAGCCCACAACTTTCTGTGATCGACTCTCCTGGAAGGCGACCCAGAATGCGCCCAGTAACTTGGTGTGTCCGTGTGTCTGTGCATCTGTGTGTCCCCCCCCCCAACTTCCCCACTCCCCAGTGTGCAAGCTACTTTATTGAACTCTGAGAAAATGCCTCAGAGGCTTTCTGGAACATTCTGCTCTGCTATCCCATCCCAAATCACTGGGTGTTTTACAGCAGAAACATTTTATCAGGAGGACCTGAGCCTAGGACCCCCTGCTGTCACCATGCTCAGGGTGAGGGCACCCCCACTCCCATCCCCGGAGCATCAGTAGAGAGCTTTGCTTTTCTGTCCACACTTTGGGCTCAGTCCAGACCAAACTCTTCTGGGATTTGCTGTTTGTTTTTACTCTTGACCAAAGTGGCTTCTTTCTGTTGCTTAATTTTCTCTTTTACATGCTAGCTGTCAAAACAATGAATTAGTTTGTTAGCATCCTCAGTAGATCCCGGTGAACGGCTTTTAGTCATCCGTCTCCTGAGTGTAACCCATTTGACCCATTTCCGTCTTTTGGTATCACCACTAAGCTCCCATCGTCACACCCCTAGCTAGTGGGGGGCTCTTTGGTGGACCTGACTGACCCTAGTCACCTCTTGCTGCCTCCTCGGGGGCTGGTGTGACCCCAGGCTGCATGCTTCCCAGGGTCATCTCTTCTCCCACGGTGGGTGGGAGAGGGTCTAGCGGAGGTATGGAAGAGTGGTCCCCAACCAGCATCTCTGGCAGGGAGGAGTGGGAAGATGGGGAGGGAATCTTCTCTCTGTGTCTGGCTTACTCTGAGAGTATGAACTCACTTCCTTTGGATTGAGCTGTGCTGGGCAGCATCTACCTAGGATGGAGTTGGAAGAGTCTCCCCACAAAAGAAGGCCAAGGCTGAGGAGGGCAGGGTGGGGTTGGGGCCCATGCTCCCTGGGGATTCTGGGAAGAACTGCTACAACTCTGCAGGGGCCATGGTTGCAGGAGGCCCCTTCATGGGCAGTCATGAACTTGGCTTCTCAAGGGGGCATCCCTGTTCCAGGCTTAGTTGGGCAGAAATAAGGTTACCTACAGACCACGAATCCTGGGCAAAAGGCACCTCAGGAATGGATTGCCCCTTGAGGAGAGTCAGAAGAACAGTTCCCACAGCTCTGCTTCTCTCCAGATCAGCCTTTCCCCAGACAGGGTAGACTGGACTCATTGGCACCTTAGAGATTTCATTGAGTTTAGAGGCAGTTTTGAGGTGGTTCCCAGGGCTCCATCTACTTGGTATGTACCCAGGTGACTGCTGACAGATAGCAAAACAAAGAGCAATGGGTCTAAGACAAAGATCGGGAAGTGAAGCATCCTTCTACTGGTGCTGAAGGCAAGGCAGATCTTCTTACTCTGTCTCTGAACCAGGGCTCCCTGCTTTGCCTCACTTTCCGTTGTCTAGTTGTGTTCTGAGTGTCAGGGCTCTAAGTGGGTGCCTAAGGTGGTGTTTAGTTCCCCACTGAGCCAGTTGCTCTATGCTCTTTGCAAACTGGTTGTCCCAGGATGAAAATATCATGCCCATATTATCCCAGGAAGCTACTCCCAGGAACAGTTTTCAGTTACCTGCTACTACACTCCATCCCATCCCAACCTGTAGTAGCTTGAAAGAGTGATTTATTATTTAAGGTAGTTCTGTGGTCTGGCTGGGGTTGAAGGGCAGGTCTGTGAGTGACTGTCTTTAGCTGGGAGGTCATCAGAGGTTGGGACACACAACCTGTCCTCCTCGGGGCCTCTTTCCTCATTGTCTTAAATCATTTGGTGGTCTATGAAAAAGTCCTTGAGTATAGCAACTGAACACAGTAGGAGTTTCTAAGCAAGTAAACCCTAATTTGCAAGTGTGTCTAAAACCTAATGCTTGGACTGAGTATGGTGGCACATGCTTTTAATCCCAGAACATAGGATGCAGAGGCAGGCATAACTCTGTGAGTTTGAGGCCAGCTTTGTCTACATAGCAAGTTCCAGGCCAGTTAGAGATATACAATGTGACACCATCTCAGTAAGCAAACAAATAAACCACCACAACAAAAAACCTCAAACCCCAACAAACCTCAAGAAACCACTCTGAAAACATACAAACAAAAAACTAATGTTTACTAGTGTTCTGTTGGCCACAGTAAGTCACAGGACCAGCCTGAGAGTCCAGGAGATGGGCATGGATACCTAAAGATGTGGTCCCTTGGGGCACCAGTTTAACTACATGTACAACATCGTCCACTTCAGAGCTGAGCAAGGGAGGAGCAGACCTTCCTGGCACAGCCTCCTGGTCTTTAAGCTGCAGAGGTAGAGTGGGTGAGGGCAATAGGGCGGTGGGTGAGGACTATGATGAGAGCTACCCAATAGGGAAACATCTGCTTTCTGAGGTAGTGAGTTCCCCCATCGTGCTGAGTATTCAAAGACTACCTCTTTCCAGGCATGGTGTCAATCCCATCACTCAGGAAGTTGAGGCAGGAGGATTATCAGTTCAAGATCAGCTTGGGCTGTGACTTAGCAAGACTCTATCTCAAGAAATAAAATGAAATATGAATGCATCATCTCACTCCTTGAAAAGATTCTTTTTATTTGTTTTGAAGACCACCTCTTGAGGGTGCAGAGGATTCTCACTTGCAAAGGGAGCTGAACTAAATAATGGATAAGCTTCCTTTCAACTCTAAGTCTATTTTAAGCTTCCCTGGCAGGCCAAGAATATTTGTCTCACAGACAGCAAATTCACATGTTAGACCACTTGCCAGGGGCTGAGCATAGGGATTGCAGTCTTCCAGGTGGGAAATGATCAGAGGGGAGGACTTAGGGTCTTAGTTAGCTTCCTTGGGTTGGGAGCTACCTTTGAGCTCTTATTGACAGCTGCATTGATGTGAGAAGGTGGGACTTCCTGTCTTGCCAAAAAGCAATCAAGAAGGCCTCCTTGGCCTTGAACAGGAGTGTCCAAACTTGCAAGAATCAGGCAGGCCCTACCAAGTCCCTCAAGAGGCTACCATCACTGGTTAGGAGACAGAGGTAAGGCTAACTCCCACCCCTCCTTGAGGGATCTGGTCTGACAGAGCTCCACCCTTGTGTTCTTGAGATAACATGAGTTTTTGATGACTTGAGTCTTTGTGTATGCTTATTTTAAGAGAGAATTCTAGGGTTGACTATCAATGACTTAGAAGACACCTAGAGATTCCACCTAGGAAAACACCGCCAGTCCTCATGCCTACTGCTGTATGTGAGCACACAGGGGTTAGGGTCACAGCTCCATACACCTTTGGTGTCTGGGGAAGGCAGCTGAGGTAAGTAGGGGCAGGTAGGGTGGATCCTGAGTCAGTTTTGGCACAGGCCTCAGTCTGTGCTTTGGCTTGGTATGGTCTTGGGGAGTGTGGTGCTTCTACCTAGGGTGGCACTGGTCTACCTGTGGTAGTGAGAGAAGCCGGGGCATGGCTGTGGTAGAACTTGGTGTGTGTGAGGCCCTGGGTTCCATCCAAATAAAGGTGTTGAAAGGCCTGGAGACCAATGCTGGGTTAGCTCTTCCTTAGGAGTCTGAGGGGAGTCCTACAGTAGATCTGACCAGAGTCTATACCATCCAGTGCCAGCAGCCAGCCCCTGTCTATGTGAGCAGACTGGTCCCTCTTCTCCAGAGCCCTACTGGTCCTTGGGTACTTGGCAGTGAGATTCAGGAAGAACTCTGTCTGGTCTCAGGTCAGGCAAGTGGTCCCAGGGCAGCAGATCCAATCCTATCCACCTGGAAATGAAACTGATGGGCAGTGATCAGGGCTGATGCCGGTCCATGGGAGGAACACCTCCCAGTGAGAAGCCACATGCTAAGGTACACCTGTCTTCTGTGCCCTACTACGTACCAGGATGTCCCATATCAGTTCTTACTGCCATCGATTCGGCCACTGGAAGCGACACAGATTGTCCTATGGATGGCTTTGTAGGCTCAGAGCCTGAACTTGGTGTCTGGGGATCTCCTACGTTTTTTACTCTATCCTTCGTGGTGTCTCCTGGGTTGCCACTAAGGGTTAGCAGCCACTGCATTCCTCTTTGGGAAGAGACGACTTCCAAGCCCCCTCCAGCTGTTGACTGAGTTCGTATCTGAACAGCTGGACCACCAGGAACCTTGGTTTTGCTGCTAAACCCACCAGTGCCCTACCTCAACACGGCTATGGTGTGTCCCTCAGAGAGTCCCTGATTCAGAGGCTCCCAGCTTCTCTTTGAGGGTAGCTATCTGATTGACAGGTCCAGCGAGGGAAGTCTCCTTGAGAAGGATTCAAATGAGTAGATTCGGACCTCAGTGATACCTCCTTTTGCCATATTGTACAAGTTACAGGCACCTGTCCAGCTTAGAGTAGGTAATACAGGGTGTAGATGTTAGGATGTGGGAGTCCTGAGCCATCCTGGGGCATATTTTCTATACCTCTGTTGTAGAGACTCCAGACCTAATGCCCTAACTCTTCTTGGCCATCTGTGACCTTTTGTTCCCCTCCTGACCCATTGTGGTAGTTTGAATATAACTGGCCCCCATAAGCTCATAGGGAGTGGCACTATTAGGAGGTATGGTCTTGTTGGAGTAGGTATGGTATTGTTGGAGGAAGTGTGTCACTGTGGAAGCAGGCTTTGAGATCTCATATATGCTCAAGCCATGCCCAGTGTCTCAGACCATGTCCTGTTGCATGCAGATCAAGGTGTATTAACTCTCAGCTCCTTCTCTAACACCATGTATGCCTGCATGCCGCCGTGTCTGGACATGATGATAATGGACTAAACCTCTGAAACTGTAAGCCACTCAATCAAATGTTTTCCTTTATAAGAGTTGTCATGGTCATGGTATTTCTTCACAGCAATAGAGACACCCATTGGCCCTGTGGTGATCTAAGGCTTGCTCTTTCTTTCTTTCTTTCTTTCTTTCTTTCTTTCTTTCTTTCTTTCTTCCTTCCTTCCTTCCTTCCTTCCTTCCTTCCTTCTTTCCTTCCTTTCCTCCCTCCCTCCCTTCCTTCCTTTCTTCCTTTTTCTTTCTTTCTTAACTTCCTAATGATTCTTTGTGAATTTCACATCATACACCCAAATCCTATTCATCTCCTCATTCCTCCATATCCACCCTCTGCCCTTGTAACCTCCCAAAGAAAACAACAACAAAATGTATAAAAAATCTCTCCATGGTAGCTGCAGTATGTCTCACAGCATACCTTTTTGCCCAAATGGCTTTAATGGCAAAGTTCATTGCAATGAAGACTCAGTTTTTCATCTTACCCTAACACAGTTTCCTCCTAGCTGTTGGGCAAGGTGGAAGTAACTGGAGTAAGAACTGAATCACCCAAAGGGGCCAGTGAGTTAGTCCCATCAGGGGTCTTATCCTGAAGAAGTGGCTGTGGTGGACAGAGATGGCCGTGACTAGTTAGTCAAATAACTGGTGTATTTGGGTGTCAGAAGGCCACTCTTACTCTCTTCAGAACATCTGCTTTGCTCCACAGGACCATCTCTTGTAGTCTTAGGGCCATCTCTTCACCTCCTGCCACCCCAGAGGGTGACTGGCCCAGCAAATCACCTGCACTTGTATGATGGTGTTTTGAGGATATCTGGTCCTAAGGGAATTGTCCTGTCTCCTCTGTAGAGTGTTACTAATGGTGATTATGGTCATAGGCCCACTAGCTGAACACTGCCTAGGGGCCAGCATGGTGTCCAGCTTATGTGAAGTCCTCCAGTGTGCTTTAGGGGCAGGTACTACTATTTGCCCTATTTTGGAAATATAGAAGCTAAATCTCTGAGCTTCTAAGCTTGGGCCCAAGATTATAAAGTTGGTGAGTGGCAGAGGAGGGTTCTCCTCTCTGGAATGTCAAGACACCAAACCTGGGTGATGCTCTCTCTTACAGACTCAGACCACCCTGTCATTGGTGGTAGGTCTCATGTGCCCTGTACATGTCCAGGACATTGTCATGATTGGGACTAGCCATGCCTGGGAATCCTGAGGCTGTCCCAAGTGTCCTGAGTGGTGTTAAGGGTGCTGGAGACAGGGTAGAAAGAGCTGCCTCTGGGTGTTCTGGTTCCCTTTGCTGCAGAGCAGCACCCCTCCCCCACCTCACCAAGCCTCAGAGGTACTGACATACGTGCCGCCGGGTGGTTAAGAAAGAAACAAATCAACCTACGCCAGGAACTAGATGCTGAGAGGGACCAGTCTGTGGTGCCTGCCAGAATAACAGAGCTTCATGTCCCCATGTGTCATCACAGGAAGCAGGGGACCACGCAACCCGTGCCAAAGCAGCTGGGGCCAGTGTGCCGCCTCCTGAAGCAGGAGAAGGGCTGGCAGGCTGAGCTGGGCAGCTCAAGCTGCTGGTCAGGGATGCTGGTTAGCGGTTGAAAGGCCAGGATCTGCAGGGACAGACTCGAAAGCAGCTCACTAAGAGGACACTGTTCTCTGCTGCCCCATCCTCGGAGACTTGTGGATGAGGAAGAGAACAGCCCCTGTTGTCTCAGTTGGCTTTGCGTGGCTTTCTTTTCTTTGTTTTCTTCTTTGCAGACAGGATTTCAGGGATATCCGGCAAGCCTCGGACTCCCTACATTGGAGAAGATAATCCTGAACTCCCGATCCTCTTCCCTCAACCTCGAAAGTGCTGGGGTTATGGATATATGCTACCATGCTGGGTTTATGTGGTACTAGGGTCAACTCCTGGCTTTATGCCATGCCAGGCAAACAAACACTCAGCCAAGCTCTTCCTTGCTTTGTTTTGTAGGATACTGCTTGTTTAATGAAATGCCATGATGATGAGTATGACTGCACATGACTCACACTGTCTGTTGGATTTAGAGTCTTCCCTAAACGCCCATGTGCCAAAGGCTTGGTCCCTAGCTTGGCACTATGGGGAAGTAGCGGACCTTTAGGAGGCAGACTCTAGTAAGAGTTGTTAGGTTACTGGGGATATGTTCTCAAAGAGGGCTGTGAGACTCCACCCTCTCTGTTCTTTTTAGCCAGTCTGCCCACCACAGGTTCCCACCATGAGGTGGAATGTCAGGGTGGATTGATCACAGACTGGGCCAAAATAAACCTGTTTACAAACTCACTATCTCAAGGGTTCTGTTACAGTGGTAGAAAACTGGATAACATACCACTCTTGGGGTGTGGAGAAGGTGACCTTCAAGGTCAAAGGCAAGACTCCCTGTCTTTGTGTCCCTTCTTCCTGGCCCCAATCTCTCTGTCTCTCTCTCTGTCTCTGTCTCTCTGTCTCTCTCTGTCTCTGTCTCTCTGTCTCTCTCTGTCTCTCTGTCTCTGTCTCTCTCTCTGTCTGTCTTTCTCTCTCTGTCTCTTTCCTTCCCTCCCTCCCTACTTCCCCTGTCTTTTCTCAGTTTGGAGAAAGTCTTCAGTTCTGCTACTTCTGAGAAGACATCAGTGAATTGTGGTACATCAGGGTGTTGTATTGGTTGGCACCAGGGTGAGCAGGCAAATTCAGTCCATTGATTGTCTGGGATGGGCCAGCCTCTGCTAGCCATGGGCTGGGGATCTGGGGCTCCAGGTGGTACAACTGTAGAAACCAGGCTTGATCTTAAGGATGCTCAGAGCAGAAAGAGGTGGATGGTTGGCGTCTCTGTCTCCATAAAGTGTCCTTGTTCCCTCTCCACTTGGTGCTTTGGTGAGGGGGAGGAGAGCAAGCCCGACCTTCTGTTTCTGGGGTGTACTCATCATCTATGCTTCCTAGCAACCCCTCTTCACACATGCCCGCCCGCTCAGGTCACTGGAGCCTGCAGTCCCCTTCGGCTTCTGTCAGGAATTCCCGCGTCCCAGGGAATTTCCAGACCAGTTCAGAGACTGACATCTTCCAGAAAGCCCTGCCCTAGTTGTATCTGTGTGGAAGGGAAGAGATCTAGGGAGTGGATAGAGAGAAACTGATCAGGCAAGATCTGGAAGAGGGACATCCTCACCAGCGAGGAGGTTAGAATTCTGCAGGCTTCTTGCTCACCTCGAAGATGGCTTCCTCTGAGGCTATTGGGAGCCTGACCCTCAACCTTTGGGGTGGAGGAGAAGGATGGCAGGCAGCTGGCATGGTCAGGACCTGGCTAGATGAACTATTGGTTTGTTTTTGTTTTCTTCTCCTGCCAATCAAGTTGACTTATTGTTCAGGTTTTCAGCGGTGATTACAGAGACCCTCAGACTTAACCACTGCCAGCTTTAATCAAGAGAGTTGATCATAAGGATGCTCGGAGGATTGATTACAGCTTAATGGATTTATTAGGAGCTAAATAGGCCAGCAAGTAATCGGCTAAGTGAGGCTGGCTTGTTATAGAAAAGGAGCGAAAGCTAAATGCTGGGGGGATGGATCAGGGGGTGCTGGGGAGATGCCAACGAGAGTGGGAAAGAGGGCAGGGTCACGCAGAGTGAAATGAGCAAGTGGAATTGTGTGGTCCTAAGGAAAAAGCTTTGGGGGGGATCATTTACCAGCGAGTCTTAGAAGCGAAACAGTGCAACAAGCTGATTCCTGATCCTCCTGCCTTCCCTTTGCCAGGATGGACTGCAGGTGGTTTCTCTTCACACTGCAAGTCCAAAGACAGCCTCCCCCGTAGCTGCTTTTCCATCAGTTATTTGATCATGGCAATGAGAACCGTGACCAATGTGCCCCCAAACACAGCAGCTCCTTCCTGCCAGCTAATTCTGCCTAATATCATTTGGGAACTGTCTCTCCCATTCTCTGTCTTTACAGGTCAGGAAGAGTCTACCCTCAGTCCTTGTGGGCATGTGACCCAACCTTATCCTCCCCAGCCATCCTTCTCACTGCTGGCTGAGTGCTCTTGCCGGCCGACACAGTCATAATGCCAGTTTTAAAGCCTGGGCCCTCGTTCTTCCGAGAAGAGGTGGGCTGCCCTGTATTTAAGTCTGGGTAGGTGGTTGAGTCCCCTGCAGAGTTCTGTGGACCGGTGTGACTTCTGGAGGAGAGGGTGTTGTACTTCTTGTGGTTCTGAAGTCTCCATTCTCAGGAGGGCTCCTCTCACAAGTTCCATTTGAGAAACTGGCTACCATGTTTTATTGTAAAAAGTCCAGGTCACAGGGACACTGAATGGAGGTGACCTGAAGGACCACCCCAGAGGATCCAGCTTTCAAGCTCTCTTACTGAAGCCACTGACCTGAGAATATTTTTAGGAGTGGATCTTACGGTCCCAGGAGTTACAGCCATCAGCCATTTGAGTTGCCTGGGCACAGATCTGGACACAATGGAGTGGGGTGGGGGAGCTGCCTCTGCTATGTTCGCCCTATAGGGTATGGTCATTTGAAAAATAGCCACGTCAAGCTGCTCAATTTGAGGGCCACTTGTCGCTCGCACAGTAGGAATACATGGAACTCGCATGATGCCATATGCCTACTTACAACGTCAGTGGTTCTGAGACAAAAGAATGAAGTCCCCATTCCTCTGCCCTTCAGCATTAGGCAGCTTCCTGTCCACCTTAGCGCTCCAGGTCCCCAGCTTTACCGCATGTCTGGATGCTCCCTGCTTCCCTAGGCTCCCGTGTGTTGGCACCCACAATGACTCTGCCTGGGTATGAGGAAGACAGCCAGAGGAAACTGGGGACATGAAAATCTATTTCCTTCTCTGGGTTCTTTTTCCCCAGGACTAATAATGGTAGAGAGACCTAAAAGCAGGTCCAGATATTCTGTGAAGGAGTATTCACAGAATGGAGGTTAGTTTCTGGATCTTTGGATGAAATGACATTTGTGCTCATAGGGTTCTAGATGGAGATGCCCTGCATTCACATTTTCATGGATGGCTATGTGCAGTTACTTAATCTCTCTATGACCACTTGCTTCACTTATAAAACAGAGTCATATGTAATACTTCACAGAGTTAAGGCAGGCATTACATGTGGCTAAGAGTTCAGGATGGTGCCCAGCAGAGGATGTTTTGATAAATGTTAAAATAAAACACATCTGCAAGTAGTTTCCTCTAGTCATTAAATCTTGTGTCACTTTCTTGGAGACATCTTAGTAGTTGATGGCACCCCAAAACTGGCCCCATAGGAGAGGGTCTCAGTCACAGCACCTTCGGCACCTTCCCACATCCCAGCCACTATATTTGTCACTGGCTCTATGGTGCTACCATTGTAATCTTGATAATCCTGCAGTTCACCTAGTACACTTTAAACCTATGTATCTATTTAGAAGTGTAGTCTCGCTCAGGCTGGTCTTGAACTTGATAGGAAGAGCACCTCCTGCCTCTACCTCGAAAGGGCTGGGATTGCAGACATGAAGCACCATGTCCAGTTAGAGAAGATTACTTTTCATCGATTTACTTATTTAAGGTGTAGATGAAGAGTCTTATTGGGAAGACCGAATTCTACACGAATCTGTTGACTTGGACGCTGCCAAGTCCTTTCATTTATTCCCACTGGTGCATTTTCAACACCAGGAGGCGCTGTGGTCGCAACTGGTTTTTAACCACCAGGTAGTCTGTCATAAACCGCCCAAATGGCCCGCAACACCGGTCAGGGCATGGCCCTCATTACCCACTCCCTCAAGAGTTCTCTGCGTGAATCTGTACGCGAGACAGCGTGTGTGTGTGTGTGTGTGTGTGTGTGTGCGCGCGCGCGCGCGTGTGCGCGCGAGGGAAGGGAACATCTCTTGTAGACATGCATGGGTTTATAAAGCTGCAAGCTACATCTCTCCCTGCCAGCCCTGTCATCATCTGTGATTTGAAACACGTTGCTTTTGCTCCGTGACTCGAAACGCAGAGTGAGCTGAAGACTTCCTAGATTTCAGGCTCCACGCGTCCCTGTCCCCCATCTCCCTAGCATTAAATGCACACACCAGAAGAGAGGCTGAACCTTGAGGTTTTTCCAACTGGATCAATCTAGTGCACGCCCAGCTCTCGGGGACCTTGAGTGAGGTTCTCAGTTCACTAGTGGTAGGAGGGTGAGCCTCGTCCATCCCTCCAGGTACCTGGACCACCAGCATCCTTGCGCTTTCCTCGCACTTTCTTCGCTCGCCTGGGTCTCCATTGCTGGTGAATGATGTAGGGGAGAGGTGTGGAGGGGGCGGGGGAAGGGGCCCGGAGGGGAGGGGCGAGGGAGCGCTGTCACCGAGTGTCACGCTGCCCCTCCCGCCCTCCACTCGGGGTGGGGGCGTGGAGCGCGGGAGGGCGGGCTTCTCCGCCCGCCTCGCTGCACCCGGAGCGCGCTGGCCTCCTGAACCGGGCGCGGAGCGCGCAGCCCAGAGCCGGCAGCCGGCTATTGCCTGCCCTCGTGTCCTGGGCGGCTGTCGGGTTCCTGGAGAGCGCGTCCAGCCATGGAGCCTTTGCACAAAGACGCCGAGACGGCGGCGGCGGCGGCGGCTGTGGCAGCGGCTGATCCCCGGGGGGCGTCGTCGTCCAGCGGGGTGGTCGTGCAGGTTCGCGAGAAGAAGGGCCCCTTGCGCGCCGCCATCCCCTACATGCCCTTCCCGGTGGCTGTCATCTGTCTCTTCCTCAACACTTTCGTGCCGGGCTTGGGTAAGAAGTGGGGGGGAGGGGGCGACCCGTGACCCTTGTAACCCCCGCGGCCCCTATGACCTGGGCTGCCTGCTGGGAAGTGAGCAGGGCAGGGGCCCGTGGGTGTGCCCACCGGCCTCAGGCTGTGCTCCCACCACTGGTCTTCTGGCAGGTGGCTGATGCCTGTGGAGTGGGCATCCTGAAGGAGAGGTGCCACGTTGGGGTCTCTGACCCGCAAGCGCAAGCAAAGTGGCCAGGTAGAGAAGAGCTATAAACCTGGAGGAGAATCTTGGAATCTCAGGCAGGGACCCGACGGCTCCCTGGCTCCAGGCTAGGCTACGGTGGAATCTTGATTCTTCTTCCCTATCAAGCGCGTCTCTACTTCAGGAAGAAAAGAGGCAGGACAGGAGGAACTCATGGCTGTGGTTGGGTTTGACCAAGCCCCAGGGAGTCTGAGCAGTCGATTGAGCTGGGGCGGGGGGTGGGGGAGGCACACAGGTTTAGGAGACATACTGTACCAGGTCATACTTTCATAGGGTGCGGAGCCTGTAGGGGTGACAGCTCTTTAGCCAGAGTCTTTTTTCCCCGGTACCTGCATTTTTGCCAGAACCCCCGCTGTACACTGAGGGAAGGCGGGGGGGATGATTTTATTATTTAGTTTACACACATGTGGGTTTGGACTGCATGTGGCCAGAAGTGAGTCTGTAAGAAAGCGGAGAACGCTCCCCAATAAGTCTGTTTCGGGCTCTGGCTGTCTGGACACACCCTAGCGGCATCGCTGTCCCAAAATAGTGCCTAAGGGTGAGTAGAGGTAGAGAACTAGAGCTTTCTGGATCTCTTCTCGCCAGACCCCAATCTCTGACTGCATGCCCCTCCTCCACCCCCCACTGCTTGCCACCAGTGGACCCTGCACACCGAGGAGACACCCTCAGCAGCGTGCCGGTCTGGCAAAGCAGGCATCCTATGCATTCTCCAGAGAGCCTACCTTTGCCAGCCAGCCAGTTGCCTGCGCATGGCTGCAAGTTCCCAAAAGCAGAGGTCAGCTAGAAGTGGCCTTTTGCTTCCCTCTGGCCTTTCTCACGGCCTTGCTCCTAGCAGGCTCAGCAGGGACCTCTTCTGTGGTGATTTTAAAGGCCACACCCACTCAACCGAACCTGTTGGTTTTGCCTCTATGATGCTTAAGTCTTTCTGTCCCCAAGGATGCTGTGGCCAGGAGTCCTGTCTGAGTAGAAAGTCAGAGTCTTTAGCCGGGCTTCTCCCTTGAAAGATGCTTTTCACCACTTTTGATGTCATCAGGCCAACTCTAAATGATACTGCTGCTGGTGGACAAGCTAGTGTTAATTTCCATCCATCAGAAACGTCCACTTACTGCAGTAAAGAGAAACCTCTTGCCCGTCTCTCTGACACACCAAGATCACAAGGCAAGGTGCATCTTGACAGAATCTTTTTCTAAGTGTTGAAATGAACATATCATAGGCTTTTGAGAAAACAGATGCTGTGGAATCAGGTGGGCAGGGCTGCACTGAGCTGCTGCTGGAGAGGAAACTGGTCCTCGGAGGTGGCAGGGTCCACCTGTTCATGGTGTACCAATGCACGTCCTTCTGGTATACTAAGCCCTACTGCTGCGATAGCATCCTTTCCACTCACCTCTAAAACCTTACGCCAGGGATCTAGCTTTCTCTCCTTCCCAGCTCCCTTTGTAAAGTCAGAATCTTGAGGGAGTTTTACACACAACACACACACACACACACACACACACACACACACACACACACACCTTTCTAAGAAACCTGGATAAAAAGAAATAAGCAAACTACAAAGAAATGGCAGGCCAGGGGCTGGGGATTTAGCTCAGTGGTAGAGCGCTCGCCTAGCAAGTGCAAGGCCCTGGGTTCGATCCTCAGCTCAAAAAAAAAAAAAAAAAAAAAAAAAAAAAAAAAAGAAAGAAATGGCAGGCGAAATGTGGTCCATAGACTTGAGTTTTCAGCAAGTTAACCCAGGTATTTTTTTTCATATTTGCCTCTGTTGCTGCTACATAGTTTTCTGGGTGTGCAGGCCTTGGGATCTAGCCACAAGGAATGGGAGATCTCAGGCCCTTCGTAGGTAGGGCTTCTGATCTGTAAGTTTGAGATTCATGGCTCTCTAGGAGACTGGATTAACAAAACGTGAGAGGTTAAAGCTGAAGACTTATTATTAAAAAACACTCTAGAAATGGTGGGTCCATCTCTCTCTCTCTCTCTCTCTCTCTCTCTCTCTCTCACACACACACACACACACACACACACACACACACACACACACACACACACACCTTTTTTCTTTTTCAGATAAGTTCTTGCCATGTATTCCTGGCTGTCATGGTACTTGCTAGGCAGCCCAGGTTGGCCACAAGCTCAAAGCAATCCTCCTGCCTCAGATTTCCATGTGCTGGAAATCATTACAGGCTTGCACACTGCTGCCCTCTGCTTTACCCTGTTTGTCTCATCTCTGGGTAGGGTAGCTGGTCCAGTGGCAGCTCTGCTGCTGGGTACTCCTCATCTTTCAGCTTCCCTCTGCACCTGCATGGTGTCCTGGACCCCAGACCTGGAAGGCATCCCCCACGCCCTGCCTTCCTGCTACCTCCACTGCCTTGGCTGGGGAGTGGTTTAGACGGTCTCAACTCCTGGAAGTCCTTCTCTTGGCTCAGGTCTACTTCTGCTAATCCTCCTGGCTTGTTCAAAGCTCCAGAGACAACTGAATACTCAGGCTTCTTCTACTCTTTGATGAAATGCAGCTTTTAATCCATCTACCCATTCATTGGGCCAACACAGACATCACCATATGTCAGGCACTGGGGATGTGAGGATGGATAAAGCAGCCAAGACCAAGGGCTGTGCTGGAGAATTCACATCAACTTTGAATTTGCTCAGTGTTGGGAGGGCAGCAGGAACAGAGAGTCTCAGCAGCAGTTCATTCTCCCTAGGGGTGGAGTGGGGCTGTAAGAGGATGCTTTCCAGAGAGGCAGTTGTAGGGAAACTCATCCTGTGGTCCCACACACCGCTCCCTATAGCACCCACTCTCTAGAAACTGCTCAGACCACTGACACAAAGGTTCTTCCTTTCTTCTGGAAATTCCTTTCTTACAAGTTCTTTCCTTTTTTTGCAACAAAGAGGGGAGCTGGCATTGGCTGAATGAAAACTACCCACCACCCCATGTTGCTGGTTACTCAGGCCCATCCATCCATGAGACCCACCCTGGAGGAGCCATATCCTTTAAATCCCCCAGACTCCTCTCCATCCATGCAATGGTGTTCCTTGGCTAATAAGGCCTATCCATAAGAGTGATGCTCCCTGCCTGGGTCAGGCATGGGGAGGAGAGATGATTTATAATCACTTCCCGTTGTCACCGTGAAAATGTTTATTTATTTTTGTGGTGTTGGGAATCAAATTCAGGGCTCTGCATGTGATAGACAAATACTCTACCACTGAGCTACACATCCAGGCTGAAAAACAATTCTTCCAGATGGTGATGTGATGGTGAGGAGAGACATCTTCATCCCAATCCAGATAAACTACTGATAAAGGCGATTGCCAAGTAGTGTGTGTGTGTGTGTGTGTGTGTGTGTGTGTGTGTGTGTGTGTATGAAAGTTAATTGTTGTGCCCTAAAATGGTCCGAAAACGTGTCTGTTAATGAAGGGTAGGTATCATTATGCTGCCATATATAAAAATTATTACCTGCTGTGATATTGGTGAGATATAACTGTTGATGACTCAGAGAGAAAGAGCAGGTAACATGAAAGCCTCGTCCACTGAGCATTGACTACTCCATCAGACCTTATGTTGGCCGTCAATCTACTGCTGACTGTCACATAAACATTTATCTCTCCCTTAACTCACTGCATATACTCTGACAGGGCAGAGGTCTTAGTTCAACAGGGATGCCTCAGGCGGGCTCAGCTTCTAGTTCTTCCCTTTAGACCAAGGATCAAACTGATAACCAATCAGCCCCTACCTTGCAGTGTCTTTTGTATTGATGACTTCCTGTTACTAGTTTGAGAATTTATGTGTTCATCTAAAGAAACCTCAAATCCCTCAAGAGTAGAAACTATTTAAAATTTTCTCCTTGAACTCAGAAGCTATAAGCGGACACATATTGACATATTGGGATAGACATTAAGAGCACCTGGCCTGGCACCTTTTTAAAATACATACATGAAAGGGAGTTACTTGAAAAGGCTTCTTCAGCAGAGTAAAGGAGTATCTGTAAGAAGACCATGAGCTCCAGGAAATAGCAGATCTTACTAAGACAGGAGAAGGGAGCCCATTTCTCCCTTGGGCACTGGGCTAGTGCTAAGCATGGCTAAAAATCTGTTAAGATCACAGTTGGTTTTAATGATGAGGAAGCTGGCTGCTGGACAGCTGAAGAAGAAAGAGAGCATCAGAAGAAGGCAGCTAAGGCAGAGAGAAGGCAAGGGAGGGCAGCATGCTGAGGCTGAAGAATGAGAAAAGACTGGAGGGCCAGAGAAGAGACACCACAGAAGTTTCAGAGAGTTGTAAAGTCTTCAGGGCCAAAGGTCTCAGGCCCTGAGCCAAGAGCTGACACTGGCAGGTGTAAAAGGCTAAATAACCCAACTTCCTAGGTCCAAAACAGTAACAAAACAATAATACTGTTATCTATACAATATACAAGGCCTATACAAGGGCTGCAACACTTGTGGGCTAAGGATCTTGGTGCTGGAGGCCTGAACGAAAACTCTAATGCAAAGATGCTATCTGTCGTTGCCTGCTGCTAAACACTGAGTGGGAGATAAAAGCTGCCAGTGGCCAGGGTTCAAGAACTTCTTGCCTACTCATGGCTCCTACCTGGGTAGAGCAAAAATACCATCCTGCTGACTGGCAATGCTACTCAGGCCAGCCAGGAAAAGCAGCCGAGCGACAAGCTTGCTCAGCAGCCTAGAAGTCAGCCAGTCTTCATTAGTGTAGGAGAGGCGGAGGGCCCCATTAAAGAGGTCTCTGAGGGTGACATGAAACCAGGGCATTGCACACAGTAGAGAGTATTACTGGGGAAAGCACAAGAAATTAAGATCCTAATGGGGAAAAAGAAGGCAAACAAGAAAAACTGAAGTCAATTAGTGGGCTCAGCTTGGTGGCTTATACCTTCAATCCCTGTGCTTAGGAGGCTGGAGCAGGAGAATTCCAAATTGAAGGCTGAGCCATGTTAGCAAATAAGAGTCTGCATAAAAACAGGAAGGAAGGAAGGAAGGAAGGAAGGAAGAAAAAAGAGAACTACACCCAGTAAATAAAAAGACCATTCAAAAGCATTAAGATCCAAGTGTGAAACAGCCCAGTTAGATCAGAAGTCATCAGACTTCAAAGCCAGAGGAGGAAGATTTCAAATAATGGCTGGGGAAGAATTTTGAGGCCATTATCTCGGGATGTGTCACACAAGGAATGTTTCTCCTATCAACAAGAAAAAAGTAAAGGCAGTCAGAAACTCCATGTTAACAAACACAGTTTCATGAATGGCATATATGAGCCTAAACAGGAGGCCATTTAAAGTGTGGCCCAATTGTGAGTAATGTAAGTGATAGAATGTACAAAAGCATCTTTGAAGTCTGTGTGGTGTGCGTCCTTGGTGCTGTGGTACAGGATATGGGCTCTTTGGCTCTGCAGTGGGAGGTTTTGTGTTTTGTTTTTGTTTTGTGTGTCTGTGTGTGTGTGTGTGTGTGTGTGTGTGTGTGTGTGTATGTGTGTTTTGCTTAGTTAAAATGATGTAAATGCTGCCTTATGGGATTCATCTTCTAAAATCAACAAAACACTGCAGACCACTAGAGAATCGCCACAGAGGAACGTGTAAAGACTTGCCACCTTTACAATATTAAATGAAAACCAGCCTAGAGAAGGCAGACAACACAAGAGGAAGTAAGTGGGAAGGTGAGGGACTAAACCGTTGTTCCCAAATCTTCCTTATCCTTCAGAAAAGAAGGATGCACACTCTCCCCTGACGCTGTAAGGCTTATCCGCCTCTCGTGGAGGAGGGTACTTCCTCCTCTGTCCTTTGACTTCAGGCCTGGCACATGATGGACGAACTGTTCATGCTGAACAGATCCTGTAAGAGGTGCTTGGAGGTTCTGCCCTCTCTCTGAATCCTGGCACATTGGAAGCAGGGTATGACATGCCACGTGAGACCTGAGTTGGAATTGTTAAGATTTTGGTGTTGGTTTTCATTGCTGTTGTCCTGGAGTATGCACCAAAACAGACTCATGGGGAGAGGTGTTAGTACCCTAATTAGATAAGGTGGGGAGTGAAGAGATGCTCCTTATAGTTGATAGGTTAGTAGAGGGTACCAGGGTGACCAATAGGTCAACTGTGTGAGTAGCGTATTGGGATAATGGGACAATGGGGGCATGATGGATGAAGTCAGAACAAGAGTAAAGGGAGATGATGGACCAAGCTGATTTTGATATTTCATAGCAGAAAGTCAACAAAGTCAATGGCATCCAAAGGTGATAAATCAGGAAGCAGCAATGCAACATGCTCTCTGAAGATTGGGAGAATGAAGAATTGGCGCCATTTTGTTTCCTGTCCAGTGGTTCATCCCAGCAGCATATATACATGCAGAAATTGTGTCTCTTCTTTCAAAGACAGTCTCTCTCTCTCTCTCTCTCTCTCTCTCTCTCTCTCTCTCTCTCTCTCTCCAAGCCAGAGTTTCTTTACGTATCTCTGGATGTCCTGGAACTTGCTCTGTAGACCAGGCTGTCCTGGAACCCTGGAACTCACAGAGATCTTCCTGCCCCTGCTTTTAAGTGCTGGGATTAAAGGCATGTACCACTACCTAGCTCTAAAGCCAGCCTCTCTTGAGCATGCGTCTGCCTCTGGCCATTTTACAGTTCTGTCCTCTCTTTTGTAACAAAGCTCTCTCTGGAAGTGTCCTTGTCTGTGATCTCCAGCATGTTTCCCCTCTTTCTAAAGTCTTTACCTCTGCCACGCACCTAACTTGCACTTGTCAGGGTCACCATTCTCCCCCAGGCTGCTAAATTCAGGGGCAGTCCCTGTCCCTCCTTGCGCTGGACTCCTTGAAACGTTTCTTCCTTTGGCTTCCTGTTCCTTATCCCCCATGCCTTCCTTTCCTTCGCTGCTCTCAGCAACTTCTAGACGTGGGAGTTCCCCAGGGCCTCGATCTTGACTTTGATCTCCTCTCTTCTGCCTACTCTTGCTGCCTCGGCTTTAAATCTCAGCTTCATGAGGATGACTCCCAAGCTCAGATGTTTGGCTCTGTCCCCGCCTCAAACTGCAGAGCCTTACATCCACCCCAGCACCTCCCTCCCAAAGCACAGGGTATCCCAGACCCGACCTTTCCAGAAGCAAATGCCAGCTTCCCCCCAAGCCTGCCTTTCTCTTACCTCTCTTCCGCTCAGTGAAAGTCTCTGGCTGGAAACCAGACTCACCCTTGACTCGTCCTCGCTCACACACATCCCTGAGAAATACTCTTTTCTCTGTTGTCAAATTCCACTCAGGCCCTGACAGCTTCTCGCCACTCTCTAGCCTACCTCTACCTTTCTTCAAATTATTGTGACAGCTCTGTGTGTATGTGTGAGTGTGTACAGTTTGTGTTTATGTGCACACACATTTATGTGCATGATGTGGGGATGCTGTGTGTGTGTCTGTACAATCTATGTTTGTGTACACATGTATGTGTGTATGATGTGGGGGTGCTATGTGTATTGTGTATACAATCTGTGTGTGTGTGTGTGTGTGTGTATGACATGGGAGTGCTCTGTGTATAAAGTCTGAGTTTATGTGCATAAACATGTGTATGGCACAGGGTGCACATGCCACAACATGTGTATGGAAATTAGAGAACCACTCAGGCATCCGTCCTCACCTTCCACCTTATTTAAAACAAGGTCTCTGTTGTTTTTTCTGCTGCACACACCAGGCAGAGTGGGCCCTGAGCTTCTGAACTCTCCTGTCTCCACCTCTCACCTCCCCACAGGAATCCTGGGTTACAGACCTCATGCAAACTCCCACTGTGCTCTTGGCTTTTACATGAATTCTGGGGATTCAAACTCTTGTACAGCAAGTGTTTTTATCCTCCGAACCATCTCTCTGGCCTGTTGGATTTTGAGGTAGGGCCTCCCTCTGCAGTCCAGGCAGGCTTCCTGAGTCACAACACTCATCTTCGATCAGTCCCTTCCTTTTGTGTGTCTTGCCTGCGTGTGTGTCCATGCCCCTGGCATGCAGTGCCTGTGCAGCCAGAAGAGGGCGGTAGAGCACCTGGGGCTGCAGTTACAGATGGTTTTGAACCACCAAGTGGGTGCTGAGAATCAAACCTGGGCCCTCCAGAAGAGCAGCGGGTGCTCTTAACCACGGAGCCGTCTCTCCTGTTCTGTGATGGCTTCACTGTCTGCCCTTTACAGGTGTCTCTTGCAGTCTGTTCTCAACATGTCAGCTAGCTCAATCTTTTCAAAATGTGACCAAGTTAGATCATTTCACTTTTGTTTTAAACTCTCAAAAGCAAACAAGAACAAAACAACAACAAAACTAAACCAAACCCCCTCAAATAGCTCCCACAGCACTCAGTAAAATCTCATGTCTTGTTATGACTCATACAATCCTAGGATGGAATTTTTCAGTGGGACATTATAAAGGTCATATGGGAATTTCATAAATTTTATAAGTCTTCAACAATTTCTGGTACCTAAATTACAAAAAGTAAAAAAAGATACAGGGAAAATTAATCTAACAATATATTTCACTACACACACACACACACACACACACACACACACACACATATATATATACACACATACATACACACACATATATCTCCAAGGTATTATCATTTCAATATATAACCAACACTAAATTATCAATGAGACTTTGGTGTTTCTTTTGGTGTGTCATGAGTTTCCAAAACCTGACAAAATCCAGCATGTGCTTTACACCTGCAGAATTTTAAGTGATTATGTAAGCTACGCTCATGTTTCTTCTGAGCTATGACTTGGGAACTAGCTACAGCCAGGAGCAGACACTGTCGGAGGAGGGGGCCTTTCAGGGATGAGGAGGCCAGCTGCTGAGCAGAGGAGATGATTTGTGACTGCCTTTTGACAGACCTGTGCTGCACACCTACTGTGTGACCTCTCTGCTTAGGAGCTAGAGTACAAAGACACAGCAGATAGGTCCCAGCACGCAGGAGCTGACGGTCTCCCCAAGAAGGAAGGCCAGTAGATACAGAATGAGGTGTGTGCTTTCTTGAGGGTGGCTGTAGCCTTTCTGACATAGTCAGCTGCAGTGAGGGGATGCTTTTCCTGGGAAACTTGAGGACTTGGAAAATGAGCATCAGAGAGCCTGACCTGGCTGCCTGCGTCTGGGATTCTAGTCCTTGGGAGGCAGAGACACAGGATCACGAATTTAAGACCAGCCTGGGCTGCATAGTGAGACTCCATCTCAAGGAAACAGAGCAAAAGAAAACAAGACAAAGTAAAGAAGGAAAGAGAAAAGGAGGGAAATGGAAAGATGCAACAAGTTCAGTGGAATGACAGGAGAGCGCTGAACAAGATGCTCCCTGATCTCTGTTAGACTCACTTTGCTGCAAAGCATCATGGGCGGTGTGTGAACCAGAAGGCTTCAGACCTGAGTGTGGTCCCTCATGTGGCTCCTGGGAGACCTGTGAGCAGCTCACTTAGCCTCTCCTGAGCTGGTCTTCCTGCCTGGCCTCCCCACAGGTCATTATGCTTTGTTAACCAAAAATACTCAATGGGTGGAAATGTCATCATCCGTGAGTGTGCCGGCATGTCTTCCGTTCCCAAGGTCACTGAAGGGATCATCCTCAGGCTGACACCAGAACTGGAGGACATAGTGTGTAACTGACAATTGTACCTGCCCAGCATGGTCCTCCCATGAGTCCTGTGGAGCCAAGACCTGGCAGTTCCCTCTGGGTATTCGTGCTAGCCACCACAATAACAGTGTGTCTGGGACAACCAGCTTACAAGGAGAAAAGCTTGATTTCACTTCACAGTCTTGAAGTTTTCATAACCACACTTTGGGACTGTGGTGAAGCGGCTCATCATGGCAGGAACCTGTGGTGGAGGTAAGCTCTCACCTGGAGAGAAAAAGAAGGGATCCTGTCCTCTCCGAGGGCATGCTCTCAGTGATGTAAGATCCCCTCACTAGGCTAAAGGTTCATAGTGCTTGGAATAGGGTCACAGTGAGAGCTTTCAACACTTGGGCCTTTAGAGCAAGATCTAAAGTATAACAGCACCTGACCAGACTGCCCACATCCAATATGCCAGGGAAGAGGAAAAGCATAGGGACTCTAAGATCTATTCAACACACCAAGAAGAAGGCATCTGTGTGGCATGCTCCGTGTTCAAGGAGTGTGTCCTGAGGCTAACTTCAGAATTTGTCAAAAGGCCATGGAAACAGTAAAATAGTGAATGAGGGTGTGTGTGTGGGGGGGAGCATACATGTACACACACACAGACACACACAGATACACACACACAGAAACACACACACTCAGACACACACAGACACACACACACAGACAGACACACACACACACACACACACACACACACACACACACACACACACACACACCCCTCTGAGACTTTGCCTATGGCTATTTTGCTATGGACACTGGAAGTTCCTGTTTGTGTTTGAGACTTCCAGTCTTCTGAGACCAGTTTGCTGATACATCCTTGAGGCATGCATGGTGGTGGCGACTTAGCGTCCTGAAGCTTCAGTTGGGGTTAGGCCGGGTAGTAGTTGGATCTTCAGCATGGGAACATCCCTACGAGAACCGAATGCTGGTGTCACCTGGCCTGGACAGAGGGCTTTTTCTCAAATGGGATGGGAACAATCTTTTCCTAATTAGAGGCTGAATATAAGGGTTAATTATACATTGTTTTTTATGAAAAATCATGTTACACAGAAGAAGCAATTCTTCTTTAAAAGACTAAAAAGACACAAGAGCAAGGTGATCCTTGATCATGAATGGGTGGGAGCCATAACTAGAGAGGTCCTTGATCATGAATGGGTGGGAGCCATGACCAGAGAGGTCCTTGATCATGAATGGGTGGGGGCCATGACCAGAGAGATCCTTGAACATGAATGGGTGGGGGCCATGACCAGAGAGGTCCTTGAACATGAATGGGTGGGTGCCATGACCAGAGAGATCCTTGAACATGAATGGGTGGGAGCCATGACCAGAGTGGGTCCTTGAACATGAATGGGTGGGTGCCATGACCAGAGAGATCCTTGAACATGAATGGGTGGGTGCCATGACCAGAGAGATCCTTGAACATGAATGGGTGGGTGCCATGACCAGAGAGATCCTTGAACATGAATGGGTGGGGGCTATGGCCAGGGTCCTCTATTTCTTTCTTTCTTTCTTTCTTTCTTTCTTTCTTTCTTTCTTTCTTTCTTTCTTTATTTATTTATTTATTTATTTATTTATTTATTTATTATTTTTTATGTGCATTGGCATTTTGCCTTCATGTATGTCTGTGTGAGGGTGTCAGATCTTGGAGTCAGAGACAGCTGTGAGCTGCCATGTGGGTGCTGGGATTTGAACCTGGGTCCTCTGGGAGAGCAGCCGGTGCTCTTAACCACTGAGCCATCTCTCCAGCTCCCAGGGTCCTCTATTGAGCTGAGCATTCCATCAGCTTTGTTGATTGAGAAGTTTGACCCTGAAGCAAAGATGAGTTTGGTCTGAGTGGAGAACATTCCTGAAACTCGCACAGACAAAACAGCCCAACTTCTCTAGGATGATGGAACTAGAGGGCCTTCTAACCCCTTCCATTACAGAGGAGGAAAGGGGCCTCCTTTCTCCCCAGTGCTCATCCCATTTCCCCATCCATCACCGTAGCCTCATGCTTTTCCTTCTTGGTCACTAAATATGTGTTAAATTAAGGGAATGTGGGAGGAGAAGCACTGTGGACAGCCATACAGCCATTGGACGGACAGAGGATGGCAAGCCAGAGCAGCCAGCTCCCTCCTCTCACACCTCTATGTCTCAATTCATTATATTCCGCTGTAGTTGCTATAGTTGGTGTATCAACATAGGTGCTTTTATCCATGACTACACAATGCCATGCACGTCTGCTGTTGAAAGTTTGGAAGCTTTGTCCAAGTGCCCTGGTATCAGAGCAATGGGTAAGGGCCCTACGTCTTGTTGTCTCAGAGCCAGGCAAGGACACAAATGAAGTCACCTTAGCACCACAGTTTAGAGGTGAAGGGCTATTTGTCTGGAAGGCTGCTGGCATGTTTTCTTTTTAAAAGAAGCATGTTCCCAAGTGGGACCTCTTCTCAATGGGGCAGAATGACACCGTGCCATGGGCACACATTGAACACACATTGAACATGATGAGTGACTGTCTTTCTCTGACCCTGCTCTTGGCACTGGTCAGGTGGATGACATTGTCATGCAGAGACACCATGAGGCCAAGCTGTGTGAGGGAGGACCAACCACAGCTCAGGACTTCCCAGGTCTCCTTGCAGTGTGTCTGTGGCACTCCCTTACTATTGTAGACTTGCTGTGTTGCAGGTTAAGTATATGTCTGCCCATGTCTTAGTTCTGGCCATTATACCTCCCACCCTGAAGTCCTCAGTCACTCCCCATCATTCACTGAACTAAGTTTACAGTCCATGTTGGATCTCAAAGGTCTAGTGAGCCGTAGTTGTGTTTTCTGCCTCTGCCTCACTGTCCAGCCCTTGCATAGCCTCCAAGTCCCACCTCAGACAACCTCCTCTGAAAGATAACATCACCACTCCAGGGAGGTCGGCTCTTCTTTCCTCCAACGGATCAATCCACTCAAGCCATTCTCTGCCTCAAGCTCTGGTTCTTTTGTGACCATCTTAATTCTCTCCTGTGAAATCATATCCTGGAGGGTAGAACTGTGCCCCACCCATCTTCTTCCTCCTGTGGCACTTTCTGCTCTTCCAAGGGGTGACTGTTGCATGAATCCTAATTGGTCTTATAATAAAAAACTGGAGCCAGGTCAGGGTGAAAGCTGAAAGGTCAGAGAAGCAGAGCAAGCCACAACCACCACCTCTTACCCCACCAACTCCTCAGCCTGAAAGAGAGTGAGTTTCCATCTCCTCCTGCTTTATATTCCTTTCTCTGCCCAGCCACATCACTTCCGGTCTCAACCTTCCTAGTGCCGGGATGAAAGGTCTGTGATCCCAAGTGCTGTAATTAAAGGTGTGTGCCACCACTGTGGCTAATTCTGTGGCTGGCTCTGTCCTCTGATCTTCAGGCAAGTTTTATTTCTTAGATTACAAACAATGTATCACCACAGGTGTTTGTTGGAGTGGAGATACATTTACATTCTGACTGTATAGTTGGTGGAGTAGGCCTGCTATAGTTTGGAATGAGTGCCCCTTGAAGGTCAGAGGCTCGGTCCCCAACTTGTGATAGTTTTAGGAGGCCATGGAACCTGTAAGAAGTGGGACTTAGTGGAAGGAAGTTAGGTCACTGGGGCATGCCCTTGAAGGAGATGTTGGGATCCCAACCACTTCCTGTCTCTTTGTTTCCTGGCTGCCAAGGGGTAAGCAGCTTTCATTCACCCCAGACTCCCACCACTATGTGTTAACTCACCTGCCTCAGGCCTAAGAGCGCAGACAGAGCCAAACAACCATGAGCAGAAGCCTCTGAAACTGTGAGTGAAGATAAGCCTTCCCTCCTTTCATTTTCCCTGGTAGTTTGCTGCGTAGTGGAAGGCTGACAAAAACAGCATCCTTACTCTTTGATTCTAGGATGCCCTTATCCAGGGCACACAAGTTTCCACCCACTTCTCAGTCTCCCTGAGTTAGAGGCAGGTAGGTTGGCATTCTCAAGGCTCTGAGTAGGAGAAGTATGTGTATCTCTGATGAGCCTTTGGAGTCTTGACTATCAAAATAGGAATATAGAGCTAAGGTCCACGTGACTTGATCTGTGGGGGGCTCACTGGAAGATCACTCACTAGCCATCATCAATCCTCTCCTTTGAAGTTGTGTTTCTAACTACTGATATGTGTTTAGGAAGTGAAGGAGTTGATCAATCCTTTTACTACTACGACGACTACTACTACTATTATATGTGTGTGTGTATTTCAACTGAATATGAATCTGTGTGTCACGTTGAATGCCTGGTACTTGTGGAAGTCAGAAGAGGATGTTGGGTCTCCCAAAAATGGAGTTACAGATTATTGTGAGCTGCCATGTGGGTGCTGGGACTAATACCTGGGTCCTCTAGAAGAGCAACAAGTGTTCTTAACCACTGAATCATCTTTCCAGCCCTGAGCTGATCAATATTAATAAAGACTGGAGAAACAGAGGTTGGGGAATGGTTCCAAGCTTGTGGGAAATGGGGACTGACCACTAACAACTGTGGTGGTAATGAAACATCTCTGGTATTCTGAAAATGATAGTGGTGATGGTTGCCTAACCCTGTGAGTATACTAAAAGCTGCTAAATTATTAAACAGATCCGTTTTATAATATGTGAAAGATAACTAAAGCCGCCAAGGTTAATGTCACCCTAAAGAGGCATATCGACATCCTGTACCTCCTGATGTGAGTTCCTGAGGAATATGAGTTTTGAGTAACTAAATATATTCATGAGAAAACATCAGACAAACTCAAATTGAATCATGAAAGTTGTCTTAGTTAGGGTTTCTATTGCTGTGAAGAGACACCATGACCATGGCAACTCTTACAAAGGAAAACATCTAATTGTTGTGGCTGGCTTACAGTTCAGAGGTTCAGTCCATTATCATCATGGTGGGACATGGCAGCATGCAGGCAGATGTGGTGCTGGAGAAGGAGCTGAGAGTCCTACATCTTGTAGGCAATAGGAAGTGGTATGTCTCAGTGGGAATGGCTTCAGCATATATGAGACCTCAAAGCCCACCTCCACAGTGACATACTTTCTCCAACAAGACCACACCTACTCCAACAAGGCCACACCTCCCATTAGTGCCCACTCCCTTCGGGGGCCATTTTTTTTCAAACCACCACAAAAGTACTTAGGCAGTTTAAAGACATTAGCCAGGTAAGATGGCACACACGTGTAATCCCAGCACTCAGGAGGCAGATAGGAAGACTGCAAGTTTGAGGCTATCCTGGTCTACACAGTGATAAGCAACTGTGGCCTTGGACCAGATCCTGAAGAAGAAAAAGGTACCAACATGGACACTGAGACAGCTGACAAAACAGGGCCATGGCTGTAGACTTGATAAGATAGTCTATTAATATTTAGCATCCTAAGTTTTATAATTGTGCTATAAATATTTGAAAGAATATCTCTGTTCTCGGGAAACTCATGCCAGTGTATGAAGGCATACCATGAAATCAGCAGCCTATTCACAAGTGGTTTAAAAAAAAGGATGGACTGGGAATGTAGCTTAGTTGGTAAAGTTTTTGCCTAGCTGACTCCCATCCCTGGGAATGATCCTCAGCACCACCTAAAACCTAAAACCATTGTGGTAGCAAGTATGCGTGATGCCAGCACTCAGAAGGCAGAGGCAAGAGGTACAGGGGTTCAAGTGAACATCCTCAGCTCTCGAGAAAGGAAGGAAGGAAGAGAGGGAGGGAGGGAGGGAGGAAAAGGACAAAGGAAGAAGAGAAAACTATCAGGCAAACAGAAATATTAGATATTGGTAAGCTGATAGAATTAGACTGGGGTTCTCTGAGAAATCCTTGATTTTTTTTGCCAGTTTAAAAGTATTTTAAAATAAAAAAATTAAAAAGTTACATAGCTAAAGGCCAGAGATAGCCAAGTGGTTCAGACAGAAATTGTACCTAAATCTCAAATACTGTCCCTAAGGTAGTCATGCCTTCTTAGCTTTCTTGTGGTAGCATTTACCTGCGTTTCCTGGGGTGCCTACCATTAAAACTCCAAGGGCATAAGAAGTGTATTGCCACTGTTTGGAAGTCTGAGGTGCCCCTCGGCCCATCAGCAATGGCTTGTCACTCTGGCAAGTTTCCCCATCGTGCAAAGGCAGTGCACAAGGCCAGATTCCCCTTGGTGGCCTGACAGGTCCTTTGGGACCAATCAAGAATCTGAATGCTTCAGCCAGAACTGGACCGGATGTCAGAAGCACAACATTGTTAGGATGTCTTTCTTTTCTTGGTTATTCTCCATCTCATTTGGAGTTCAGGAATCATTCATGAGTCTCAGAGAAACCAACTCAAACCAGTAGTCACTGCCCATGCCAGACCGAGAGAGGCAGTGTGGGTTAGCGCACAAGAGGAACTGGTTCAGGAATCATCATATGGCCTGACTCAGAAGAGAAAGAGTAAACATGACCATCTTAGGACTAAACTGCTAGGCTTCTGGACTCTTCTACAGAAAGGGTGGTGGCCTCGTGCCCCAAGCTCAGAGATTTGGCTTCTGTGGTCCTGGGTCTGCTGCCCACAGCTAGATTGAGTCTCATGGGTCCTAACAGGCTTATAGAGCTTGGAGATCGATGTGGGCTGGAGGGTAAGAGGACACAGCGGAGTCATGGGTTTGTCGTGTATTGATACTGAATTGCTCAGGCTGATGGCTGGCTGGGCCACTGTATGCTTTATTTTTCCTGTGGTTCTCTAGAACACCGCGGTGGGTTCTGCTCAGGCCCGAGAACAGGCTCAGGATGGAGGTCTTCCGGGGAAGTAGACCCAGGGAGGGGAGGGGTGGATGGTGTGTCTCCCCAGGATTGTTCTGGTGCCTCGTTTCAGTTCTTAGGGGGCTTTTGGGGACTGCCCCCCCCTGCGAAGGGCAATGCTCTGAAGATGGTAGTAGAGTGAGGACCCAGTCTGCATTGAAACCAGGAACCCACTCTTCCCAGTGTCTGGGCTGCTTGCAGCTCAAACGCGGGGTATTCTGATGTAGCATGTGGATTAGCCTGGTCTTTTTGCACCTTCTCTGTGTCTCCTCCAGCATGTGGCCCAGGGCAGAGCCCCAAATAGAATTCCATCCATTCCTGGTGACTTGTTGAGCTGGGCAATGTGCTTCTGGGGCTGAGGCCTGCATTCTCGGGAGACTTCCTGTTCCAACTCTGTAATAAGTGTACTCTTGCTGTGATGATGCCCACTGCTTCTGCCTGGCCCTGCTTTGTACCCATTTGGGGTAGGGCGGGTTATTAGTCCTGCTTTCTTGTCTGTGATGAGATAGTTAAGGAAATAAAATCAGGCCTAGGGGTGCCTAGCTCTGTGCTAGTCCTGTGGGAGCCCAGCTCCCTGTCTCAGCCTCTCTCATGCTTTCAGCTTCGGAATGCCTGAGAAGTTCTAACCCTGCTGGGGAATGGGCTCCCACTGTCTTCTCTGCCCCCTCGTCTGTTTCTACCCTCTTATGATCTGCTCTGCACCTGAAGGCTGTCCTTGGACGCCTGCATCGACACTCCCTGGTCCTGTGCCTTCCGAGGAAGGTTCTGGCAAGGTGGAGGAGATGAGGGGAGAGGTTGGGGCTCCTCTGTTCCCTCTGGCTACCAGGCTATGGCCATGGCTTCCAGCCTTCAGCTCCTCTCTCCAACCCAGCCTTCTGGCCTAGGTATGCAAGCTTTTGCTTTCTGTTCCAAGCTTCTCTGATTTAGAGGTTGCATTTCAAGTTCAAGTGCCCCAACTGGACCATGGAACCCTGAGCTGCCAGCCCTGGCTCACACTGCACTCCCTCTCCCTCTGCTTTTCATGAAGAAGTTGGTTTCTACTTTCCTCCTCCTGGACGCTGTGGCAACAGCCGGCTCCAGAGCCTGAGCATCCTGCTGTCTGAAAAGCGTGGGTGTCCGGCTTCCAGATGGCTCTTGGCTCAGGAGATGCCATGATCCCAGGTGGGCTGGCAAGAGACTACTCTGGGAGGGACGGCAGGCAGCTTTAGAGGGTGCAGCATAGGACTCCCCAACCTGCCTCCTCCCCAGGCAGTCCTGGATCCTGGATCCTGGCCTTCAGAGCTCGGTGCCACCTGCTCTTGACTCGAGCGTTTCCAGCAACAAGACTCAGGTTCTACTTGATCCCCAGGGGAATGCCAGTCCTTTCCTTTGCCCGGAGCCCTCGTTTTGGAAGATGCAACATCTGCCAAGCCTGTGGTGGTGCTGATGCTGCACAGCTGTTGCTCTTCGGTTTTCCAGTGGCAAGAGAGGCTGAAGGAAGCGAATCCTCACTCCAAACAGTGTACTTCCCACTTTGAGGACCCATCATTTTGCTTGTTTACCCTGCTTCTGGTTCCCCTCCTGTGGTGCTGGAGACCCTGTATAGAAGGAAACCATCCATTGCAAGGTTTGATTTTCTTCCCTGCACTCACAGAAAAAGCCTCCAGTGTTTGCACTGTTCTAGCTTGCAGGGATCCCTTGTTATGAGCCAAGTCATCACAACACGCCTATTGTGCTTTAAATCTTACAAAAGACACCAAAAATTAGTGCATCTTCTATTTAAAAGCACCCCTCTTTCCTAGCCACATCAATTGCATACTTAAAAAGCAAAGAGGTTCTGACTGGGTTCCTATGAATCTGGCTTTTTTCCCTTCCCGTGTGAGTTGTGTGCAGACTTCTGAGTGAACAGGTTTTATAATAGAGATTCAGCCAGGCTAAATCACAGTGGCGGAGGCTTATGCAACTGCTAAAAACCTATGAGCTAAAAATGGAATAGTCTTGCAGAGTAGGGAAGGTAATAATATCAGTGATGTGGAAATAGAAAGTTAGGAATGAGTATTTCAGCAACTTGAGTCTCTTTGCCACATTTCTTCGGCGCCGGAAAGAGTTTGGTGTCATTTTCCAGAATAAATTCAAAGAGCGACCTCTTATTAGAGAAGCCAAACTTTGCTTTCATGGAGTTAGCCCTCTGCTCCTAATTAATCTGGAGTCAAGAGCCCTTTCTGCTGACTCTTTGCCAAGAAACACATTGTGTGTTTTGTTCAAATCCCTGCCTTCGTTAATGCCCATAAAGGAACAGATTTTAGATTTTTTTTTATAAGTGGGTTTTTGTTAATTTGCTATTTTAAAAATACTTGTGAGACCTTTACTGTTGCCATGGTGATATGATTTCCATAAACATGATTTTTGTGGGGAGTTTTGCACATTGAAGGATGAGGTTGATATGCTGTGTTGGGGGAAGTAGGTGGTGAATTTGGCAGCTACCTCGGGACTGTTTCCCTCAAATGCTGCAAATACATTCCAAGAACCATGCCACAGCCGGGTCCTGGGTCTCCATAAACACCACTGGCACCTTCAGGACATAGCCAGGTTAGAAAAGCAGGATGAAAGGTCACAGGCTCTTTGCTGGCTGCTTAACCTGTCCAGGTCAGAAGGACCCAAGGCCTTCCCCCAAACCACTAGGCATCAAAAGCCTTTGGGGACTAGATAGCCTGGACCCACCCCAGGAGTGAGGGCTCCTTTTCTCTTTAACCGTACTTTCCCGAACTTCCACAGAGTGTATTGTACTGCTGAGGTGCAAAGACTTGCGAACGTCAATGAGGGTAAACTGAGCGGCTAAACAAGAAAGCATCGACTAAGAAGTAGTTTCTTACCTGGAATGCCAAGGGTTAAGGGAAGTTTGTCCCAAGAGGTAGATGGTCTCAGTGAAGCAGGTACTCAGAAGTTGTGCTAAAAAGCACCAACCCCTCGCTTGTGCCCAACATAATGGAAAGCGGAGTAGAAGCCTGGCCCCCCTGCCTTCATTTATCATGTCTCCCTGACTCTGGTTCAGACTCCCGCTTGACCGTCGTAGACATGGTGATCCCTCCAAGTGTGCCTGGCTACCTAACTGGTCGCTTTGGATTCCAGGAAGAGCAAAGCTTCCTGGGACAGGCCCCCACCCCGAACCAGCGTGTTACCTACAGCGAGGAGGCTGTACCCCCAGAGCACCAGCATTCATCTCCTGAGAGGACTGCCCTGGGGGCTTGTGCTGGAAGGACAGCGGCAGGACCACACTTGGCCAGGACTGCTTAATCATGCACGCACCTTCTCGCTGTCTCTCTTCTCAGTGTGTCCACCTTGGACTAAATCTCCTCTCTCTGGCTTTATTTATTTATTTTATTTTGGTTTGTTTGTTTATTGGTTTGATGTTCATGTCTTTCATTGGCATACTGGGATTGGGTGGCCAAGCCCAGCCTGTTGGGGCTGCCAGAACGGAGGCTTTTGCTCTTGGAATGCCAGCTATGGCACTAAGTGGTATCATCGTCTGTCAGTAGTGCCAACCATCAGTGAAGACTCGCAGAGGAACTGTGTCCCTGGGGTGGACTATACAGAGAGGTGGAGGGAAGGGTAGGGCAAATGAGGAAGAACTGGAAAGGCCATAGGAACTGTAAGTGGCTGTATGGGGCCTCAGGCCCTACCAGGACTCCCAAGAGAACGGGTCAGGATTTGACTCAGCGCTGCCTGATTGAGCACCTGGGCATAGCCAAGGGGTTTGAATCATACAGAAGTATGACTCATAAGGAGTTATGAATTACTAGAAAGCCTTTGTGTTGGCTGCTATTATTTATGTAGTGCCAGAAACACAAAGAGGGCCACCCAGAAGAGGAGGTACTCCATATTGTTTCTGGCCAAACATAAGGTGGTGTGTGAGCCAGATGTGTGCAGGTGTGAGCATAGACTGTCGTTGTTCTGTGTGTGCTTAGGACAAGCATGTGTTGGGAAGTTTGTATACGTTAGAAAGATGCATCGCTTCAGTCCGTGATACATAGTCTCACCTTTCACACCTGTAACTCTCCCCTGTACAAATGGTCCAGGCAGCTGGCAGCTGCTGGTGACGTGTGATTTGCTGAGTGTTTTGTTTTTCATAAGAATGATGAATGAGAGGTGTTGGGTAGGATTTTGTGCCTCCATAACAGTAGTGAGGTCAGGACAGGGCTTATGTCTGGGTTGCTCTGGACTGTGGGTCACACTCTAAGCTCAGGGAGAGATGGCTTCCTCTCCTGCTTACCCACCTGTCCATCTGTCAGCTCTAGCAACGACTCGTTGAGGGCCTGCCAGGGCTGCTTAGAGGACTTCCCAGGCATTTTGAATGTGCTCTAAAATAGCCCAGAGTAGTTTGGCAGGGACAGCTGCAGGAGCGTGGCTCACCACCACCCCGTCCAGGGTGGAAGTGGGAACCGGTACATCGCCTGCCACGCAGCCCCAGACTCTACCCACAACACATTTAATTGAAAACGTTTTAAAGCATCCAGAGCTGGCAGCTTGGCAGGGACTGGTGGGTGGCCAGGAGAGAGGAGCCTGCTGAATGAGGAAAGCATCGCCCATGCACAGGGACTTGCTGCCTGTTACCCCCTCCGATGACCACTGTTGGGGCTGAGCTGTGGGCAGGAGCCTGGACTTTAAGGTACAAAATGCCTTGGGAAAGAAAGCCAGCTGGTTCATTCTCTGAGAAGCAAGAAGCAGAAACAAAGCCATCCAACTGCTGCCCAGAGGAGCGTCTGCTAGGGGGCAGGCATCCTTAGCAGGCTCCCCAGTGAGGGCATAGTTGATGGCCATCAGTCAGAGGCCCAGCTCACTGAAGCAGGGTCTGTCACGTGTGAAAAATTACGTGTGTCCTTCCCCAACCCCATGATCTTTTTCTGGATACTTTCTTTTTAGTTGAAAGAGAGTCCACTGGCTTGTACTCTACCACGTGATAGCTGTACGAGCTTGGTCAAGTGACCTACCTCTTTTGCATTTGAGTTTCTTTTCCTTTTAAAGTTTTTCTATTTTAGTAATCTTTCCTGCCTCCAGGTTACAAAGTTTGCCTCCTGAGTCTTCTGGAAGTTTGATAATTTTTAGGCTTTACACTGTTTCTACGTGTGCCTCAGTTGCTTGATCTGTAAAATGGGGACAATAGTTCCTATTTCTTCAGACTCTCTTAAAGAGAGCTAGTCGAGTTATTACATATACAGTCCTGGAATACATAGTACTTTGCACACAGTGGAGATTAAGTGTGATTATTGCCCAATGAAACGTCACTGTGGTAAAGTCACCTCAGCCTCTCTGGTCTAGCTCCACAGGTCCTAATGTTGTGTGACTCAGTAGGACCACTAGACCATGGGCTGGTCCAGTGGAGGAGAGATTCTCATTCAGACTGTGTCTCTGAGCTTGGTGCCTTGCCTGGCCTGAAACACATGCTTAGTTAATTTGGAGGAATAGAGCTGATACCTAATCCTATACTGCTGACCCCTGACCTCAGACTCCCTTGGGAAGTCTGACAAAGAGTCTGATGTAGCCAGAGCAGGAGTGGAGTGAGCTGTGGTCTGCACAGTTTAGAAAGCACTTCTGGGGGGCCTCAGTGCAAGGTGACCCCGAAGCCTGGACTTAGAGAAAGGAAGTCCCACAGTAACTGCTTCCGACAGCAGCTTGCCTTTGTATCTCCTGTTTATGTCTGTGGTCAGGAACGCATGGGTGAGTGGGAACCCCAAGCCCTTGCGCCTGTTACGGTCAACCCAGAAAATCCCAGTCATCAGGGGCAGGGGCACCGGGGATGTAAGTGCATGTGGTTTAACTCAAACTGACCATGGAACTGCTTGGCAAGGAGTAGTGAGGTCGGGCATCTTAGAAATGCAAGAAGCTGCTGGCACAACAGAGCCACGGCTCAACTGGTCCTTCAGAGAGTCTGCCCCAGTAAGATGGTGCTAGAGCTCCAGGCTGGGCTGGCCCACACTACTCTCTCCTCCTCTGTGAATGTCCTCCTTCCCTAGTCCCTGCTTGAGGTTTGCGGTGACTGTGGCTGCTACGGATCTTCTTCTCTACCCCAAGCCATTGCGCCATGCTCTGAAAGTGGTTCCTCTGAGTAAATGGAGCATTCATTGGATTTTCCTTGAGGTTCAAAATGTGGCCTTTGGCAAGTAACTGTTCACATAAACTAATCAGGGCCCAAGAAAAGACACCGTGGAGTTGAGTGAGGAGGAATGTGCTTTTCTAGAGCAGTGTTTAAAGATACAGCTGGGATTTGTTTCTTAGCAACAGGGCTCATCCAAAGCACACTGGCAGTGTCAGAACACCCGGCAATGCTCGATGCCCGCAAGCACCGTGTAAAATAAAATAAAAACGTACTGAGCAGGAGCCAGGAGCCAAGCACAACTCCTCCAACAGGTGGAGAAACTCAGAACCGCAGACAGATGTAGATGCTGTGGGGTGAGTCTAGGGCACTAGGGTGGGCACTGGGGCCAGGCCACACTCTGCCTCCTTCCCTCCCTCCCTCCCTCCCTCCCTCCCTCCCCCCTCCCTCCCTCTCTCTACCCCTCCCTCCTTCCCTCTATCCCTCCTTTCCTCCTCCCTTCTCCCTCCTTCCCATGAGAACTTCTTTCCCTTGGTGAACATCACTAAGCCTCCTCCTCCTCCAGCCTCCATCCTTCCCAGCCTTAGAGACCCAACATCCAGTCAAAGGACTTTCGAGCCTGTTCACCTGCAGAGTGGGGGGTGACATTTCGAGGAAGCAGTTAGAGACTCAAAGTCAGAGTTTCTTAGCCCCATTTTGTGCCACCAGACCCCTTTACAGTCTAGACTCCTCATGAGAACACCATTATTTTAAAATACTTTTAAAAGTGTATCTAATGGGTTGACTTCTCAAAACACCCCAGTGGTCTTGGCAAACAACTGTCAATAGGAGTGCTGTATGTGGTGATATTAAACAGGACAGGAAGCTCCGGTCCCGGAGTATTGACAGCTGTAACCTTGAAGTAGTGGCGTAAGGGTCGTTTGAGAAGGTGGCTTCACTGCTGCTTGGTGGTGCAGAAACTTCTGTCCAGGTAGAAGTCCAGCTTGGTGCCTGCCCTCTCAAGGAAATGAGCCAATTCCGTCAAGGTAGAGGTGGGCAAAAATTGTGGTGAGATTTTTTTTTTCCAGTGTCACATTGTAGATCCTGGCTGTGTGCACCAGGTTACCCCCCTTATGGCCATTTCCGGTCTCCATCCTCTTCTTCCTATGTCCTGGAAGCCTATGCTTCTTCAATACCCACACTGCCTTGTGTGCACTGGCGTGCACAGACAGACAGGAGCAGCGGGACAGACACAATAGTTGAAAGCGGGTGAAGAGATGGAATGTGATTTCGGCTGCGGTGAGAACTTGTCACTGTGCCATTCAGTAACCCCCCAGAGTTGCCTTTCTTCATAATGCAGAAGGCTTCACAGCACAGGTTTTCTCGGGTCAAGGCCACTGAAAAGTCGTTTGAACTTGCGCAGAGAGCTCTTTGTTATTCTTGGAACATTTTCAGTCTGTTTCCCCCCTCAAATCTACCTCATTTATTTAATCATTTTGTTAAGCGTGTATTAGGTGCCTGAGATGTAGGAGATACTCGGCTACATCTGAGGTCTACAGGAATATTCTTAGGAACCTGCACTTCAGTGGATACCAGGAACCCTAAGATGAGAGGGTGTCGCTGCTACACTTTACCATGAGTACTCTGGGCTGGGGATGCTCATGGTTTGTGCAGGCTCCTTTTAGGAGGTGGGGCATCTTAGTTAGGTTTCCAGAGACCCTGTGCTGGCTTAGCGATGTCTCCCTGGGACCCAGGTAGTCTGACTGCTTGGTCTCAGAGAAGCAATCCCAAGCTCTGAGCAAAGACCTCAGTGCCCCAAGAGGCTCTGGAGAGGCATGTGTAGGAAAGTCGTGGGCCTCACGGTGCTTAGCTAGCCTGGAGAACTGGACCACGGCCACAAATGCTCATGCTGAAGGGACCTGTGAGAAGCCTCTCATTTCATAGATATGGATACTGAGGTGGGATTGACAAACTTCTCAGGGGAACTATTCACATTAGTTAGCATCTTTCGGCCTGGAGCCTTTTAAAATCTACTGAGGAGCCAGGGCATCTGAATGGCCTGGGTTAGCATCTGAGCTGGGAAGTCAGCTCTCTCAGTGAGCAAACAGACTGTGGGAGTGAGGTACAGGGGGACAAGCAGGTGTGGACAATCCCCCTCCCCAGTGACAGTTATGACAGCACCGGTGTGACTTTGCAGGTACCTGGGCTCCCCACCATGGGCTGCCAGACCGCTCAGGGGCTCTGTGTGTCATGGTACTCCTCACACCAGACCTCTGAACAGTGTGCTATGACTGTTACCCTACCCGACAGGAGGAGATGCAGAGGCCTGACTCCAGGAAACCTGGTAGCCTAGCACTAGGGGCCAGCCCTTGGTCTCTGCCCAATATCTCCTCCTTTGCAAATCGTTTTGATCTCAAGGGACCGTAAGGCCTGCATGGAGTGGGCCAGCACAGAGTGACCCCCTAGTAAAGACGAGTGTCATGCTACTCTGTCACTCTGTCATCAGATGAGATGGGGGGACACAGTAGTGTAGGAGAATTGGGCAACACCTTGAGCTGAAGGTTAAGGGTTCCAGAAAGACAGAGTGACCTGAGTTGAGGTTCCGCCCGGTTGCTGCCCACCTCCACACCATTGGAGCCTCTGGGGCTGCTGAAGCAGACAGTACAGGCAGGCTCTAAGCAGGATGAGGTGGCTGAGTGGCCATAAAAAGTTTGGACAGAGAGGGTGAGGGGGTTGGCAGCCAACCAGCCCTTGCTTCTACAGCGCCTGCCAGGAAGAGACAGGAGACAGCTTTTGGTGTCAGAGGACCAGATTCCCCATTGTGCCGTTTCCAACGGGGAGGGGGGCGGGGGGCGTGGGGAGAGAGAGAGAGAGAGAGAGAGAGAGAGAGAGAGAGAGAAAGAGAGAGAGAGAATATTTTTAAGAAACCAACAAAGCAAAACACAAACCCACCAGCCATTTCTACAGCAACTGCATGCTGTGCTGGCCTCTTGTGTTCCAGTCCTTTTTAGCATCGCTGCCGGAGCGCCCCCCCCCCCCCCCCCCCCCCCCCCCCCCCCCCCGCTCCTTAGGACTCCATGTTGAAGGCGATTATGCTGGGTCCAGGCTCCGCCCTCTCGTCTGCTGCTTCTTGCCCTAATAGGAAACGTCTCAGCGAGTTCTCCCCAGGGCTGGCTTTGGCATCTGGCTGGCCTGAACCCTGACTCCCATCTTGGGCTGCTTCCTCCACCCCTTCTCTGCTTGTTTAGATTGCTGGAAAGAGGAGCCCCTGGCCTGCCTTATGGAATACCTCTAAACTGTCTCTTTCTAGGAAGTTCTGCTTTGGGTCGATATCAGTGGCAGAGCTTCCCCGCTCTGGCTGGTGATTCCTTCGATCACACAGTGGGCAGGAGCGTGGCTGTTCTTTCAGGGATTCCTCAGCAGGTAGACTGATAAGCTGTCTTACTTACTCCAGGTCTCAGAAGAAAGGAGATGGCAAGCCATGGAGGGGCTGGATGGGAACTCCAGGAGCTTGGAGAATCTATGTGTTTGTGGGACACAGCTGCGGTGGGGATTCTGGGCTCCCAGGCCGGAGACGCATAGTAGGCTGGCCGCCCTGGTTTTGGTGTCCTATGGCCCCTTCCCAGGGCGGGGCCTCTGTAATCAGAAAAGGATTGGTAGTGTGCTCAAAGTTGCACGGACATGAACTTCATCTGATGGATGAAATGGCTAGACGTGTTTTATGGAAGGAGTCTCATGAGCAGAAATGTCTCCATCAGCCTTCAGCTCCACACTACCAATGTTAACACGTACAAGCACATGCATAGACATATATAGGTACACACATACACAGACAGGTGCACACCAAGAATTACTTATGGCTAGACAACCTTTTTTCTTTCTTTCCTTTTGTGTGTGTTTTTGTTGTTTTGTTTTGTTTTTGTTTGGTTGGTTGGGTTTTCTACACAGCCCTGGCTGTCCTGGAACTCTCTCTGTAGACCAGGCTGGCCTCAAACTCACAAGAGATCTGGCTGCCTCTGACTTCTGAGTGCTGAGATTGAAGATATGCACCAAGTCCAGGCTAGCTAGATGATCTTAATGAAAAACTTCCTTAGCTTGGTGGGGGGGGAGGGGAGACTGAAGGTGCCTCTGGAACCCCAGGACAGTTTGTTACCAGTGGAGTAAGAACAGTCACAAAGGACAGGAGGCTCATAGGCAGCTCCATCTGTGGTAGGAGCAACCATTGCTTTTGGAGGTTTCAGTCCCTGTCTGGGTCAGATGTGATTCCATGGCCTATATGGGTAGGACACCACCATGGAGGAAATGCCACTAACTGCATGGACAGGCTACATAGAGGAGAGCATGGGTGGCAGGGAGTGGGTTTAAAATTCCCAATCATCCCCTGTCTCCTGGCGTTGCCCCAGGTGGGGGCAAGGGCCTGGGTTACTTCTTGCATAACACCTGTGGTTCTGGCTGCTTCCAGAAGCCTCCTCTCAAAAGCAACTTGTCAATTTGTCGTTCTGAGTCGAGGCTATCCCACTCAGCTGACAAGATGTGCCATGAGGCACTGGTCCCAGGGAACAAGGGACCAGAGCTGGGCCTTGGGCAGTGGTGGACAGTGAGGTCATGGCTGTTTGTCAGCTTCCCAGCATGCCTCAGCGTCTTCAGCATGTGTTGGCACCTTGCTCTCACATGCTTTCTTTCTTTTGGTGGTGCCTGGGACAGAACCCAGGGCTTTATTTACGCTTGCTCACGGAGTGCGTTCTTTTTTATTTTCATTTTTTGTTTTTGAGACAGGGTTTCCCTGTGTAGCTTTGCACCTTTTTCCTGGAACTCGCTTGGTAGCCCAGGCTGGCCTCGAACTCACAGAGATCCGCCTGCCTCTGCCTCCCGAGTGCTGGGATTAAAGGCGTGCGCCACCACCGCCCGGCATCGGAGTGTGTTCTTACCAAGTTCCTCTGTCAGCTCTCTTGACAAACGATAGCCTTGCATGCTCTCCTAGACCCCGCTCAGACAGGCAGCCCTCTCTGATGAGTGCTGGGGACTCTACCTGCTGGCCCTGGAGTGGCAGAGGAGGTGCCTTTGTTGGGCGAGTGTAGAATGGCGGAGACACAGCTGCTGGGGGCTCTGCCCTTGAAGTCAGGGTAGATTTCCTTCCTCTGCGTCTTGTGGTCGCAGGTGCTGATTACACAGGTAGTGAAGCCAGTCTTCCCTCTGCCTGGCCAGAGAGGAGGAGCCCACCGGAAGTGAGGGCCGTGGGGAAGGCTGCAGCCTCGCCTGCTGCTGCGCTTCTGGGGGCATGTGCGCACGGCTGGTCCTTGAAGGCCACTCTCCCTGACCTTCTGAGTCCTTCTCAGCTGTCTCTCCAGCATCAGGGTTTTCTCTTCTGAGCTCCCTTCCAAGCAATGAAATAAAATGGGGACTTAACTGAAAATAAAGTTGCATTTTGAAAGAGACTCTTAGGGACCTAAAGGTAAACACTGACAAGGAGCAGGTGCTACAGCTGTGTCAGGTGTCTGGCCCTCCCTATCGCCCCCTACTGCCTGTGGGTTGAACCCAGGGCCTTGTACATACTGGGTAACCACTCAACTGAGCTACATCCCCAGCCCATTATTTTGTATTTTGAGACAGTGTCAGTTAGTTACCCAGGCTGGCCTTGAACTCACTTTGTAGTTCAGGCTCACTTTGAATGTATCATATCCTTACCTTAGCCTCCCAGGTGACTAGGATTACAGGTCTGAGACAACAAAATGGACTTACAGCTGGCTTCTTAAAAATATCATTATTATCTGTGTGTGTGTGTGTGTGTGTGTGTGTGTGTGTGTGTGTGTGTGTGTGAGAGAGAGAGAGAGAGAGAGAGAGAGAGAGAGAGAGAGAGAGAGAGAGAGATTTGGATATGTGTGTAGCATGAATTTTAAATGGTCTTATTAATAAAATCAAACCTGAGGCCAGTTATTGGGGTGAATGCTGGAAGATCAGAGGAGCAGAACAAGCCACAGTTTCCTCACCTCACCAGTTCCTCAGCTGGTCTTGTTTCCTCAGACTGCAAGCTTCTGGGTCCTCATCCCAAAGGCTCTCAGTTGAACTGCTGCTTGAAAGCCTGAATGCTTAACCAGCCAAATGCTTCTAGTTTCTTCATGCCTTATATATCTTTCTCTTTCTGCCATCACTCCCTGGGATTAAAGGCGTGTGTCGCCATGCTGGCTGTATCCTTGAACACACAGAGATCTGCCTGGCTTTGCCTCCCAAGTGCTGGGATTAAAGGCATGCACCACCACCGCCCAGCTTCTTCTATGGCTTGTTCTGATTCATTTTCTAGCCACCATTTTTGGCTCTGTATCTAGTGGCTGTCTGTCCTCTGACCCCAGATAAATGTATTAGGGTGCGCAATATTTTGGGGAACACAATACCACCACATATGTGGGTGTGTGATTGTTGTAGCACTTATGTGGAAGCCAGGGGGTAATTTTGTGAAGTCAATTCTCTCCTTCCACCCTCCCATGAGCTCTTGGATAGGATGGGAACTCAAGTCACCAGTCTTGCATGATAAACACTTTGCCTGCTGGGCCATCCTGTTGGCCCCAGAGCTTGGTTTCCGATCCAGTGGACACACATCTGTGCTTTCTGCACACCCCGAGTACTATCACCTTGCTAGGGTGTTCCCCCGGCCCATCACAGTGCACTGCTTTATGGTCTGGACCTGAAGCCTATGCCACACTTGCCAAAGATGCTGGTCCTAATCTCATCATCCCAGCCTCTCTCAAACGACTTGTGAAATGTCCTGGTAACAGATTGAAAAAAAGAAGACGGCATGAGACACCAGTCCAGCGCTGTAAGGAGATGGCTAGGGAGTAGGATACTGGGCTAGCTGGTAATGGCTCAATATAAAACGCCCCAGAAGGCTCAGGCATGGAAAGCTTCGTTGCTGATGGCTTTGGGGAAGTTACTGGGTTTGGGGGACTTGCCTTAAAGGAGTCATTTGATGGCTTTTGTGTGGCTTTCCCTAGGGACACACGGACAGATACCTACTCACCCTAGATACTGCACTGAGGACAGGCCAAAGAAACAACTTCACCCAAGTCCCATCTGTGGAGCGATGGGTACATTAGGCTTCCCTACAGGCACATGGGTGAGGTGGTACAAAATTGCGGTGGCCTCAGAACAGTCGTGACACTGGAAACTCCCACTGGCATGGGTGACAGTCCCTTGCAAGCCACATGGATGGAGTTGTCCCTACAGGTACCCTTCCACCCTCTGTTGGCTCTGGCATCTCCCAAGCCCATGTGCAGGCGTCAGAGTGCAGGAGGGCGTGGCAGGACTCTCAGGTGAGGGTCTGATGCCAGCCCTGTTCCCATGGGACTGGGGATAGGTCCAATTTTGGGCAAGTGTCTGTGGGTAATCACAGCCCCTCTGATTTCAAGGTTGTAATGGCCATGCCATGCAGGGACAGTGTTCTGTTGCAACGACATGATTGAAAGGTGGTAGAACCCTGAGGTGTGTGTGTGGGGGGGTACCAATTGGAGGAAGTAGGTCACTGGGGGCATTTCCTGGAAGGGAACTTTGTCTCTACCCACCAGCTTCCTATGAGAGGAGCAGTATGCTCCCCTAACCCCCCTCCTACCATGATGCTTTATCATGAACCTACAGCAATGAGGCCAAGAAACTGTGGACTCAAATCTCTGAAGCCGTGAACCGAAATAAACCTCTCTCTTTGTTTTCCTGCTTTAATCTAACACACATGTTGTCACAGTTGGGACCACCAACTCCAGACATGGAAATGCTGTTCTGTGTTAGGCTGGGTGCAGAGGACACAAAGGTATCAACAGGAACTTATGTGTCTCTCTCGGCAGGGAGGGGGTGGGGAGAGACCAGTAGGCAGTTAGATAAGCTATCTGTAGGGTGAAACTTAAGTAATGTGGAGTTCTGGGTAGGCAACAGAAACTGTCAGCCAGGAGACCATTGAGGATCTCCTGAAGAAGCCACACTTGGCTGGGACAGAGGCAGTGGGAAGTAAGGCTGCATCTCTCCTCTGGCCAGGCCTCTAGGAGGGAGGTGGGAAGAAACATGAGTCCAGAAGCAGAGCACAGAAGGCCTCCAGGACTCCAGTCAGATGCCACACAACTGCTGGACAGCCATACGGCCCAACCCATTTCCTGCTCTCTTCCTACCTCACTGCCAACATCTGCCTAGAGACCCTCCGATACTAGCTGTCTATTGCTGCCCTGCTAAACCACCCCCGAATTCCATGGCGTGAACATTTTCTTATGCTCATTAAATGCTGAGTGTCAGGAATTTGGGCCGGAAGGCACAAAAAATGGGGATATCTGGTCTCTGTCTCTGGGTGACTTGGTGGCAGGGGAGAGAATCATCACAAAGTCTCATCTCTTCCAGATCTGCTGGCTGATATGAGGAGGGTTGTCACAAGGCCTTTCCCAAGCATGTCTCATGCAGGCTGGTGTGGCATCCTCATAGCATGGCATCAGGGTTGTAAAGGGCACCGGTGTCCTGAGCCAGGAAAATAGTCCTGTCTTTTCTATCCATTTCTGTTCGTGTCTGTCAGAGGGTAGCTCTAAGAAGAGTGTCTGTGTTCATGACTAATAACCTTTCTGACTATTGATAAGAAGTGTCAATGAATCTGGAGCCATGTTTTAAGAAAACAATACCCTACTTGGAAAAAAAGTTGTAAACAAAACCTGAATGGTTCCTCTGCTTGCGTTTCTAACAGGCTTCGCCTCTGAGCATGAATTTTGCAGACTTGTTTATGCTGCATCATTTAACCCTCTTTCTATATCCCAAGATGACTTAGGTTTCTCTCAGGGACCCACAGTTCCTTTGTGCAGCCGGGGCATTGTGGATAAAGCTGAGCCAGAACAGATTTCATTACTTAAGACAGTGGTCACATTCTGTCTGTGCCAATGATTGATTCAGCGTGCATGTGACTTACGGAGTCCAGGCTGGGCAAATCTCAGGACTCCTGGTGGAATGCTGGGAGAGAAATGCCCTTTCTTCTCTGGACATGTGGTACTTGGGTGTGAAAACTGGAACTGCTACAGTTTTGTCATCATGAAGGATGTTGGCCTTGTGAAAAACTCCTGTTGTGGAACACGGAGCAGGGAGATGGAAAACCCTGGGTTATAGTGAATGATTGGACCAAGAAATCAAACCAACCCTGAATGACTATTAACAACAACAACAACAACAACAACAACAACAACAAACCCATTACTAAGAGTTTAGATTGCTCCAGGCACTTTAAATGTGTGATCCCTATTAAGTTCCTTGCTGTATGTACTTGGACATTGTTCTGTCCCACATCTTTCCAGGGAGGACACTGGCCCTTTAAGATTTGGTGGAGTGAGGCCTGCAGCAGGGACTGGCCTAGGCTCCCACAGCCTGTGAACCCTGAAGTCAGCAGTAACACTCAGCAGGCTGACCCTTTAGCCAACACTCATAACTACCACCCCACTCTGCCTTTCCAGGCTTTTCCAGCAATTCACTGGAAAATTAAGCCCATAGCAGTTGGTTGTGTTCAAAATAAGGGTCCCAGTTGGGGGACTCTTCACTATAGTATGAAATACTCCAGTGTTGTGAGCAGCAACGCCATCCTGGTATGGAAGAAGCCATTCCTGAGTCTGTTCTATGAGCCCTGGCAGGAAATGACCCTTGGCACTGGGGGTATACACATGGGCTCATGGGCTGCCATGTAGGGCATGGTGCCTGGGGGGGTACATGAAAGGCCTGTGGGGAGTCATCAGCCAGACAAAGAACACCTGAGCCTGGCCACACTGCTTCTGCCTTCTCTCCCTGGTCCTCGGGAGGCTGGGGAGCCAGCTCAGCTCACTTAACCCTTCTTTTGTTAAGTGGTCACCTGAATAAATCTAGGATAGCCAGTTGAGCTCTCTTGGGAATGGACTCCTCAGAACCCCCAGGTCTTTCTTCTATCAGCACTGGGTGCCCCAGGGCCGGGGATGTTCCTGGAAGTTCAAGGTTCTTACAGGCAACCCTGGGCCAGTTCCACGGCACCAGTCACTTCTGTCAGGCGTCTGTGTGTCGTCTGTCCCCTTGCTTGCTTGACTGTTACATCACCTTCTCTGTAGCCAGAAAGACGCCGCTGGGGGACATCTTCGTAAAGCTGAATCTCAACAGGTGATTGTGACTTTTTTTTTCTTCAACTGAAAAGAGTATTTGTTTTTGCAAAAAATAGGAAAAGCCACCAGCAGTTCAGCCAAGGTAAAGACAATTTTTCATTAATTATTTTTTCATGAATACGTGCCTGTCCTTGTCCACACATGTAAATATTTTTAAATAATCTCCTTGCACAGTATGCATACTATTTTTGTAATCTCACTTTAGAGAACTTTCCCATCTCTCTGTGTAGCCATGATCAGACTTTTCCTGGCTGCATTAAATGTCGACATACGGATGAAACCAAAGCCGACATGGTGAACTTAGCACTTAGAGTATAATTGTTTTAAAGGTGAAAGGGCTGGGAAGATGGCGTCCTGGGTAAAATGCTTGTTGTACAAGCGTGAGGACCTGTGCTTGTCTCTTCAATATCACACTCCCAGGAAAGCCAGGTGCAGAAGTCCACACCTTCAACCCTAGGGTTGGGCAAAGACCTTAGAGGGGTTCTGGGGACTACTAGCTAACTGGTCTGGCTCCAGATTCAGTAAGAGCCCCTGCCTGAAAAGATGAGATGGTGAGTATGGAAGGAGACACTCAAAGTTATCCTCCAGCCGCACACATGCACAAACACGTGAGTGCACCCCATCACACCTACACAGACGTACACCAAGCAAAACATATTCTTAAAAAGTAGAGTGAATAATAGTGTCATCGGTTACTGTGATTACAATCCTAGGCTTCTCTGATTTCAATTTCACTTTCATATTTATAGTTCATAAGTTCGCTTGTCAAGATTCTGCTCCAGTCCAGACTACTCAGGAGGACTGTCCCCCACCAGTCACTCTCGATGGCTCTCACTCATCAGTCCTCATTAGTTTGCATTCTGAGCATGTCATACATTCCCTTGTCCTCCTGTCCATCCAGCAGACACTGAGCATTACCTTACATAGATGAGGAACCTAGACATCTCACCTGCTGAGCTCACAGTGCCATCCTGCCTCCCCTTCCTCCACCTCCCCAGTGACAGGCTCTGCAGCATTGCATCTGTGGGCTCGCTCTCTTGGTACCCTGTGAGACTCTTGACCGCTAGGATGCTGGCCTTCTGTGATGGCATCCATAGTGTTGCCCTTTTCTTGGTCCCCAGCAGGTGCTACATGAATGGTAGCTGAACCCGTGTGGGGCCGGCCTGAGCTGAGTGTGTCTTTCAGGAAGGGAGAGTTCTAGTTTGGGCAGCTATAAACTACCAACATTTGCCTCTCACAGCTTTGGTGGTTGCAAGTCAGAGAGCAACCAGCTAGAGTGGCTAGGAGCTCATGAGGACCCATCCCACTTCTGTTTATAGAAGGGACACTCAGAGGACACTAGGAGCTTGTGTGTGTGTGTGTGTGTGTGTGTGTGTGTGTGTGTGTGTGTGTCCCCTGTGAGGGCCTGGTTCCACCATGGGCACCAATCCCAGCACCCCAGCCCAACCATTCTCTAAAGGCCTGAGAATACCATCCTATTGGAGATCAAGGTCTCAACATGTGGACTTGGAGACAAGGGCTCAAGCATTCATCCATGGGAACGTAACTTTCAGGTCTGGCGTTAAAGTCTGAGATGTTCTGCTGTGACATGTCATGTGTGTTAACCGTCCTCTGAGGCCTCCACAGTGACCAAAGGAAAGGCTGCAGGGCACACTGGTATTCTTTCTTCTTGGAGTATGTGACCCACGATTTCTGACACCTGAAGGCAGCTCCTTCTAGCATTCCTGATGACCGCCCCGCCCCCCACAACACACCTACCCTTGAACTTCCCTTGGTCTTTGACAAACCCTGGCTTCCACACACTCCAGGGGTGGGGGCCCAGGACCCCTGCTCCTTCTAGAGTTGATAAGCAAAGGGTGACTTTAACACATAATAGGCATTTTATCATGTTACTCATTAGGTGATTGAATGGGGCTCAGTCATGAGCCCAGGTATCTCAGCCTAGCCCCTGTGTCAATGACACCATTAAGGAAGAAGGCAGGTCTAGGCTCCTTCCTCAGCATCTAAGTACCCTGGGAGAATAGCCTCTGGGCCTCATCAGCATTGGCCATGTAGCATTGGCCATGTCCTTGATCACAGACAGGCTCCGGGCAGCTGCCAGCTTGGGTAGGGCCCCTCTCTGCTTTTAATCTCAGGGCCTCTCCATCCGTGGAAATGTCATCTGGCCAGGTTGTAAATTCTTAGGCAGTGGAAGCTGCCTCGTCCTCTTCAGCAAATGTTACCGCTGATCCGTCCCCCACTCTGTCACCTACACGACCATCCTCAGTGAGGCACATGCCAGGTGGGGGTAAGAACAAAGCAGAGTGCTTTAGGGCCTTCCTACTGCTCTGGTCCTCCTGCCCACACCCCATGCCCTCTCCTAGGTGTATCCTGTGGGACTGAAGTCCCGGATCTGTGATGAGACTCAGCGCATCCTGTGAGGTTAAATTTCTCCTCATGCTTAGTGTCTCAGGGAGACCCTCAGGGACAACTCAGGTGTCTGGCTCTGCTCTGCGGCTTCCCCAGATCCCCACAGCCTCTCCAGGTCCAGAGATGGAGGAGGAAGGGAGACAGAGGGCAGACATTTGCTAACAAGCCCAGCGCAGCTGATGCAATGCCCAATGCCATTAAAATTAATGACCGGTTCCAGCTGAGTTGGCCTCCAAGCGGGACAATCAACCCCAGGTCAAGGTGGAGGCATTGAGAAGGGTGGAGGTGGGGCTGGTCTCATTTTCACAGTCCTCATCCTCAGAAGGAAGGTCAGTAGAAGCTGCTGACTTCAGGAGAGAGCTCCAATAGGTCTACTGAGATGATGTCCGCATGAATGGTGTGATATCTTTACGAAGACATCTGGGCTCTTTGCAAAGTTGAAAGCTATCCATTGACCCTTCCTGCCATTGGTCCAGGGTGTAGGTATCAAATTCACAGGTGAATTTGTTCTGAAGAACTTTGAGGATGTCAAGATGATGAAAACATGAAACCCGCCCATGCTTTCCTCACGATACACACCCTGGCTATGAGATGGTCTTGCAAGTCCCTTGCCAGCCAGGATGGGAAACTGTGGGCCCAGGCCGGATCTATGAGATGCTCTCTCTGGATGAACGATTCAATGCTGTTCCATAGGAAGACACAGCTGGCCTTGGAACCCAGGGTCTTGACCGTGCTAAGCAGGCATTCCATTCAATAACAAGTCACATGGCAACCCCAGTTGGGTCCTCCAGTTCTACCTCTCTGCCCTGTCTAGCACAGCTTTCTTCTCAGACTACTTGAGGGTGACCATGCTGACAAGCCAACAGGCTGTGGCCAGGAGGAGCAAGCCTGTTTACTTTTGAGGCTGTACTAGACACTGGCCCTGGATTTTTGTTTTCGTTTTTTTTTTTGTTGTTGTTGTTGTTTGGTTTTTCAAGAACAGGGTTTCTCTGTGTAGCTTTGGAGCCTTTCCTGGATCTCGCTCTGTAGACCAGGCTGGCCTCAAATTCACAGAGATCCACCTGGCTCTGCCTCCCAAGTGCAGGGATTAAAGGCTTGCGCCACCACTGCCCCGCATCCCTGGGTTTTTATGCAGAGATGTTTGTGGCCCTCTACTTCTCTTTCCCTCGGACTTCTCTTGAGGACTAGAGCTTCCTGGGCTTGAGATTAGCCCTACTGCAATCTGTCTGTCTTTACCTCATCTGCCATGAGCCAGGCTGTCCTCAGTGGGGCCTGTTTCTAGGGGTGTGGCTTGAACTTCCAAATGGCTCTAGGGTTAGGGCTCCCTTGCCATTATCTTCCTGTTCCCCAAAGCTTATTTTCAGTCAGGCCCTGAAGATGGATGACTGTGTTCAGCTGAGTGCTGGAGGTATTTAGCTGTCCTTCACTACCACCAACACAACTTAACGACTGTAGCGGCAGCTGTGGGCCACATCTGGGGCCAGGCCTGACTCACCGCCTGGTACCCGGGGGCATGTTTTACTACTGCTGCAGCTTTGCTGAAGGGCAGAGGGGCTGTCCTGTTCTTCTCCAAGCTCCAAGAGTCAGTAAGATCTCTCCCAACCCAAACCCATCACCGTCTACAGCTCCCCTGTGATGCAGAGGAGAAGCTGAACCCCACAAGAGTGCGAAGGACGGACTTTTCCAGCCCCCGGGAGCTATTCTTGTAAGCAGAGACACCACCCCCCCCACCCCCCACCCCCACCCCCCCCCCACCCCCCGCTCTTAGAGGGGTGACTCCATGGCTCACTTTTTATTCCTGGCAGCAGTGGGGGAGGGGATGGAAGGCGAGTTCTGGGAACCCTGCCCAGTGTTCCACCCCAGGCAAGCCCTTCGGGAACTCCCACGAGGTGGGAGAGAGGAGTCGAGGGCTCTTTCTCCTCCCACTTCCTGGCTCAACCTGCATCCTGAGTTCCCTGGGGAAGCTGGGCACAGACACCTCACCAGGTGGAATGGTGGCCAGAGGGACTGTGGCAGTGAACTGGCATGCCATGTGTTTGCTGTGACTCTGTGGGAAGGCCTTCCTCAGGCTGCGCCTGCCTGCTAAGCACTGCCACAGCCAGGGAGGATGTGTGGAACACACGCCGAGGCCTGCAGGCCAGGTGCTACGGAGCACAGATTCCTGTGTTTGATGGTAGTGTGTTATCATCAGTTCTCTGGGCTGGTTGGTGCATTGGTCACCTCAGAAGCAGCACACCCAGGGCCCTGGCCCCAGAGCAGCCCTGCCCTGTGGCATGGAGAGGCTGCCACACTGATCAAAAGGGCAAAACCATGGACACTTGAGTTATTGATAAGGTTGAGTCTCTCTTTCTTCTTTTTTGGTGTGTGTGTGTGTGTGTGTACACAAATATATGTGTGGGTGCTTGCATACATAGAGGTCAGAGGAAAACGACAGGTATCCTCTATTGTTCTCTATCTTAGGTTTTTTTGTTTGTTTGTTTGTTTTCCAGACAGGGTTTCTCCGTGTAATTTTGGTGCCTGTCCTGGAGCTCACTCTGTAGACCAGGCTGGCCTCAAACTCACAGAGATCTGCCTGGCTCTGCCTCCCAAGTGCTAAGTTTAAAGGCATGCGCCACCACTGCCCAGATCCATCATAGTTTTTGAAGCTGGGTTCCTCACTGAACTTGAAACTCAACATTTCTAGGCTGGCTGGCTGGAGAGCTCTTGGGGTCTGTTTGTCTTCATCCTGGTCACTCCCACCCGACCCCACCCCCAACTCTGGAATTGTGGGTGCTGGGGATTCAAACTCAGGTCCTCTTGCTTGCACAGCATATGCTCTTACCCACTGACCCACCTCCATCATCTGGTGGGGTAGTTTTCTGATGCTCTCTATCTGTGAGGCAAATCTCCGCACCCCTCAAAGTGAGTATTCTCAAACCTAGCCGCCCATCTGTGTCAGCTGGGGGAATGCTTGTGTTCTGTTTATTTTGGTGCTGAGGATGGAACTCAAGGCTTCACGCATGATAGTGAGCTACATTCTAGTCTCTGTTACATGTTTTTAGAGAAGCAGTTTCCAGAGTCATCCTTGTGCCTTCACAAGCTCAAGCTGGAACTCTAGAATCCACGTCTTTAGGAGCCTCCATATGTAGCAAGAGTCAGTTTCTCAGCTGATCCTATTTCCTCAGACTGGAAGCCTCTGTGTCCTCATCCGGAATGAATCTCAGCTGAACTGCTGCTCCAAAGCCTAAAAGCTTAACCAGCCAAATGCTTCTAGTTTCTGGTCCTCACGCCTTATATATCTTTCTGTTTTTGCCATCACTTCCTGGGATTAAAGGCATGTGTCACCATGCCTGGCTGTTTCCAATGTGGCCTTGAACTCACAGAGATCCAGAGGGATTTCTACCTCTGAAATGTTAGGATTAAAGGCATGAGTGCCACCATTCTCTAGCCTCTGTATCTAGTGGCTGTCTGTTCTCTGACCCCAGATAAATTTATTAGGGTGCACAATATTTTGGGGAACACAATACCACCACATTCATCAAAGAAAGGGTTCTCATGTGCAAACTGCTTTGGATTCTGTCTCTGTTTCTTTTTCTGTTGCTGTGATAAAATGCCCTGACCAAAGCAACTCAAGGGAGAGAAAACTTATTTTAGCTCACATTCATGGTGGTGAAGTCAGGCATTGGGAGCTTGAGGCAGCTGGTCAGCATTGCGCATGCAGCCCAAAAGCAGAGTGATGAATGCATATTCGACTACTGCTGAATTCTCTTTCCCTGTTTTATTCAGTCCAAGGCCTTCTACTTGGGGAATGGTCCATCCACAATTATGATGACTCTCCCCACATCAGCTAACATAATTGAGGTAATACTCCACAGGCATACCCAGAGACCTGTGGTCTGTAACGGGAATCTTAAAAGTTCTTATTAATAAAAACAAACCTGAGGCCAGTTATTGGGGTGAATGCTGGAAGATCAGAGACACAGAACAAGCCACAGCTACCTCACCTTGCTAGTTCCTCAGGTGATCCTGTTTCCTCAGGCTGGAAACTTCTGAGTCCTCCTCCACATGGCTCTCAGCTGAACTGTGCTGCTCCAAAGCCTGAATGCTAAACCAGCTAAATGCTTAACTGACTCTGCTGCCTGGTTTTCACATCTTATATATCTTTCTACTTTCTGCCCGGACTCCCTGGGATTAAAGGCGTGGGTCACCATGCTTAACTGTTTCTAAAGTGGCCTTGAACACACAGACATCCACCTGGCTCTGCCTCCCAAGTGCTGGGATTAAAGGCATGCACCACCACTGCCCAACTTCTGCTATGGCTTGCTCTGACCCATTTTCTAACTACCATTTTTGGCTTTGTTCTAGTGGCTATCTGCTCTCTGACCCCAGATAAGTTTATTTTGGGGAACACACAATATTTCAGGGAACACAATACCTACCACATTTCCTCTGTTTTTGTCTAAAATTTAGAAAGGTTATAACTAATACAAGAAAAATCATATCCAATAAGTATATACATTATACATAGTCAGGATTACATTAGTGATGTCTAGTCCATTAACATTTGACAGATTCAGGTGAAAAACTCCATTTATATATATTAACAATGTCCAGTCCAGTAACATTTGATAAACTCAGACCAAAAAATTTTCATTACTTATCCTATTTAAAACAAGTAGTTCCTTTTTAAAAGTAAATTCAAAATTTGATATTTTTTCTTATCATATTCATATTCTCTTTTTTCTTTTCATAAAAGTTTCAATAATCTACCTTTTGTCATTTTTATATCTTTCCCTTTTTCTTTTTAGTGTAGATTCAATGATCTACCCATTTATCCTATTATTTCTTTATCTTTTTTCTCAGGGTAGATTCAGTGATCTACTTCATATCTATAGTGGTCTGTCAGTTTCGATGAGCTACCATCTACTGTCAGTGATGACAGATGCCTAACTTGATCTGGGCATGATGGGACAAATCTGAAATCCCAGCACGTGGGAGACTGAGGCCAAGATTTCAAATTGGTCACCTAGGCTATATATTATATCCTGTGGGGGAAGAATTCCTATTTTAGAGATGTTTTCCTTGGCAGGAAGAGAGAAGGGAGGCCCTAGTTACAGGGGCAGAGGGTCAGAGCACCTTAGCAAAAGCCCACAGTGAGTGACAATGGGTGAAGTGACTCATGGATATATGAAAATCATTATGGATGAAGCTTTTAGCTGGGCATGGTACACATACCTGTAGTTCCAGCACTTGTGAGGTAGAGACAGGGTGGCCAGGGTTTCAGGGGCAGCCTCTCTACATGAGACGCTGTGTTAAAAAAAAAAAAAAAAAAAAGCCTTCTCCATTTTGTGTATATGCACACACATGCTTTGATGTTTGTGTGTTTGTGGAGGTGCCTGTCATGAAGCCTGCAGGCCTGAGTTCGATCCCTGGAATTCACATGGTACAAGGAGAGAACTGACTCTTGCACATCGTCCTCTGATCTCTAAACACATGCAGTGGCATGTGTGTCTCCCTCTAATAAATAAATAAATGTTTAAAAAAAGCAGCGTAGGTAGAGAGGGGGTAGCGTGTGCTCAGCACACCAGCTCTGCAAGTAATGGCATCTGTGTTATTTTCACTTAATATTTCCCCCACGCATTTGAGTTCCTCTCCCACCATCTTTTGACATCTGCAGGTTCTCTTGTGCAACGCTGTCAGCCTGCGCTGTCTCGGTCCCCCCCACATGCTACTCCCGCAGCAGCAAGGGATGGCGCCTGCACTTCTTCAGTCCCCCATGGCCCTGTCACTTCTCAGAGGCTGCATTCTTCTTCCAGAGATGCTCCAACCCACCAGCACCTGCTGTCAGATTCTCTCCCTTAAGGCTCCGTTCCCATCACACCCCTCTTCTGCTCACCACTCCCTGGAGCTCTGCTCTCCGCAGGCTGGGTAGAACTTATCCCCACATTCAGAGTCCTCCACAGTGACCCGGCTTCCTCACCTTCATCTCAGCCCACGTCGCTGCTGCTGCTGTTGCTGCTGCTGCTGCTGCAGTACTGTCTAAACTCACCTTTCTCTCTCCACCAGATAAAGTGGGTCTCACGTCCCAAGGCCTTCTTCCCTTCTCTAACTCTGCACAGGCCTTCAATCTCCCCAGGGGTGTATGAGTCCCTGTAGCCCTACAGACTGCAGGGGCAGGATGGAGTTAGTACTGGAGGCAGCCTACACAGACTTACAAGGGGTAACCCTGCCTCATCACCCAGAAGGGAGAGCCCTCAGCTGCTGGGTGCCCCCCACACCACCACCACCACTGGACTGTCCATTCTGTGAAGATGGGAGTTTGGTTTTGCAGCTCCCACGGGACTGCCATGGTCTGGGCAGGCCTGTGTGGCTGGTGAGAGGTTGGCCTTCTGATTGTCATGCTGTTCTGAGCTCCATCCTTCCTTAGGATGGGGTAGGGGGAGTTGTTTGGAAATGCAGAGTCCTGAGTACTTCGGGTGTTCAGGGGTGTTGGATAGCTTGGGTTACCGTGTCTGTAACCCATGCTACAGGTGGTGCTATAGGCTCTGAAGATACTCAGTGCAAGGCTTCTTCTGTGGCCCCCACAGACCACCTGCTGGGTGAGAGGTACTGTACCCTTGTTGGATATCTGAAAGTAAAGGAGATGGCAAGATGGGGTGGGGCCTTCATTGGGGTGGCAGTTCAGATGAGGAGGAGTATGGGGAGGGTCAGGATGAGAAATCAGCAGCAGGACTCAGTTTCTCATAGCCTTGATCTTAGGCATTAGGGCAGGCCAGAGTAAAGCCTGCGTCCCAAAGCAAGTAGGAGCCAGCAAGCTGGAAAGGGGGGCTAGAAACCGCATTCAGCAGGAAGTGGATGGACTATCTCAGTGTCCTCCAGGGCAGGAACAGAGAGAATTGGGGTCATGAGAATGGCCACCAGTCCATGGGCCAATTTCCCAAATGTCTTAATTTAGATCCTGGCCTGCTTTTGAAAGGTCATGGACCTTTGGGGGTCAGTGTGGGGTCAGCTTGTGATTGTGACCTTGAGTAACATACTTAATTCCTGAGTCTCCATATGTAAGATAAAGTGGAGGGCTGAATACCTGCTCCCAAAGATGTTTGTGTCCTAATCCCTACACCTGTGACTATGTGAACTACATGATGAAAGGGTCTTTGAGACAAGATGAAGTGGGGGTTCTTGGGAGATGGGGTTATCCAGGTGTGTCCTCACAGAAGGCAGGCAGCAGGACCAGGGGTCAGGGATGAGAGGACAGAGCAGATCAAGGACTGGGCTTTATGCCACCAGCTCTAGCCACGGAGCAAGGGCCCATGAGCCAAGACCACAGGCAGCTTCTAGAAGCTGGGGCAACAGGAAATGGTATCCCCATACTAGCCCCGAAGGCCCATTCAGACTATCCTGACCTCCAAAGCAGAGGAAGGATGCATTTGTGCTGTGGAAGCCACTAAGCCTGTGGTAATTGTTGTGAGAGCCCCCAGGGAACAGTTATAGAGAGAACAGGCAGGGGGAGGGGGGTGGGGAGCTCAGAACTCACATCAGTGAAGATCTATAGCCAAGCAAAACTCAGTAAACAGCAGAGTCTTCAACAGGGGTGAGAGAGAGCTGGAAAGGGGGAAGGGAAGGGGGGAGAGGAGTGGGTGGGAAAGGGAGGGAAAAGGAGGGGAGGGGAAGCGGGAAGGGGACCAGGAAGAGGGAAAGGAAGGGAATACCCCCCAGGTGGCTCTTCCTCTTACACCCCTCCCCTGTGGGTTGGAGTGGTTGTGGGAACATCAGGGACACTCTGAGACTGTCTGGCTGAAGTCTTGCACGCCACAGGTCCCAGCCCTGTCTCCTAGCAATCATCTCATGGGCTGAGGTTACTTCCTGGCTCTCCATCTCCATCTCTCCGAGACTGACTTCTGGGTCACCCAATGACTCCTGTTTTCCAGAAGCCACAAGCTTGGCCATGGGCCTTAGTGATCTCCCCCCCCCCCCCACCTCCCGAGTGTCACACCTCCTCCAGGTAGTATCCTAACTCTTCACTTTGGAGACACACAGTGGCTAGGACCTGAGCAGGACAGAGGCCCAGAGGACAGAGTGTGGGATTTCCTCTGCTTCTCCCCGGAGCACTGGCGGCTGAACAGTGTGTGTGTGAGTGGAGGGGGGCTGTTGGCAGCTTTGCAGTCTCCCCTGAAGCTGTCCCCTCTGGCCTCTCCCAGGTACCTTCGTCTCGGCCTTCACTGTGCTGTGTGGGGCCCGCACTGACCTCCCAGACAGGCACGTGTGCTGCGTCTTCTGGCTGAATATCGCTGCGGCCCTAATTCAGGTGCTCACGGCCATCGTTATGGTGGGCTGGATCATGAGCATCTTCTGGGGCATGGACATGGTCATCCTTGCCAGTGAGTAATGGCTGGTGTGTTGAGGGCAGAGCGGGGTGGGGTCTGGCCGGGGTGCCAGAGGTGGGGAGGAACCTAGGAGGAATAGGAAGTCTACACTTGGGCCAGGACCTCTCACCCCAAAGACACCTGTATCCTTGGACACTGCTTCCAAGGGCACACCTGTTTCTCTACCCTAGTGCCCTGGCCACCTGTGCCAGAGGCCTCTCTCTACTACAGCAGCCCTGCAGGGTGGGTCTTCAAGGGAGGGCCCTCTCCAGCATTAGTCAAGGAAGCGGTTCTCCCACTGACCCTGGGTAAGCTGGTGGATTCAGAATGAGCTCAGCCTCCTGGCCCACGGTTGTGTGTCTGCATCACAGTTTCCAGGGCAAGAGCAAGGCCACACACTGCCTCCACCCGCAGGAAGCCATGTAACTGTGTTACACACACGCACCTGAACGACTCCTCACTGGCTTGAACCACACACTTCGGTTGGTTGGTGCGAAACTTCTCACTGTCTTTGAAGGTGTTAGGGATTCATCCATCATTGATGCAAAATCGGTTTAGGCATGCAAGTGTTTTGTGGAAGTATATAAAGTTTCAAAATCAAATTTTACCAAAGACAAATGATTATTTCAAAAATAACCTGGCAGACTCTTCAATCAGACATCACCTCCCTGAACAGCTGTTTCCCCATACCTCCACTCCTATTCCTACCCCACAGGGTGGAGGGCCTCAGTGACGGGGCCACATCTCCTCAGTGGCTTGGTTCTTTATTGGTGAAATTAACTCCACGTAGTTAAAAGGGAGGTTTATTTTGTGGGGTAACTTACAAATGAAGGGATAGGTTGCAGGGTCTGGGAAAGGTATGGCACAGTCCGGCGGTGTTCTCTGGAGAATTCTGCTCAGTCTACCTCCTGCGTCCAGGGTTCAGGAACCAAGAGAGGCCTCTCCTTTTGATCCTGGGTCTTCAGCTTCCTCCCTCAGCCCTGCCTTGTGGGTGTGACCATTACAGAAGCCTCAATGGGGGTTGGAACTTCTAGGCCAAGGCTGGGATGGCTACCCACTACAGTTCTTTGTACCCTCTCCCCACATGCTGCTCCTCTCTGGTTCATAGCTTGAGTTGCCAGTGTAGAGGTGAGCTGTGCCAGGTGAGGACCCTGGAGGCAAGAGGAGAAGCCAAGATCCAGAGGCCATAGAATGACTTAGAATAGTCTAGAATGATCCAGAACTTACTTAGCCTCAGCAATTCTTTGGACGATGCAGGAAACTCAGGCACACACAATGCTAGGACCAGAGTCAGTGACTAATTAAATCACCCCACCAGAGAAGGTTCAAGTGTCAGAGCTGAGTGGGACTCAGTGTGGGTGGCCAGGGTGCCAGATCTGATAGCAGGTCTTCCCAGAATTGAAAGAGGAAGTCAGTGGGCTGGACTGTCTGGATGTCCCATAGGTAGAGCCAGGGGAGGCACACCAGGCGGCAGTGAGGGGAATACCCCTTTCTGCTGGGAAGAGCCGCATCAAGGTGAACTCACCCCAAATCTGATGACCCCCTACACTGAGTCTCACTCCCACTGTTGACTTCCCAGGGGCCACTAGGCCACTTCTCCAGGGACTCTGCAGGCCCCAGATCCCATTCCCAGTTAGATCCTAGGAGGTACGGCTACTCTAGAAGACCTGGGAAGGCTAGACCAGCCTCACACCACTGGCTTGTCTGCTCCTTAAACAGGCCTCGGGTCAGCGGTGTTGGGATTCTAATAAGAGAGTTAGTTAGCTTTCTGTTATCGTAACACACCTGGGATAAATCAACCTATCGAGAAAAATGAGTTCCATCACCCTGAGTTTCAGAAGACTCGATCGAGGCCTGGTGGGCCTTGTTGCTCTGAGTTGTGACCAGCCATCACTTCATGGCAGGACAAAAGCCACTCACTTCATGCCTTGGGAGGGGAAAGGAAGGGAAGAAATGAGTCTCCAGATCCCCTTCAAGGGAATGCATCAAGTAAGCCAAAGACTTCCCATGAGGGGGCCAGCCTTCATATCTGGGCCTTTGGGGGACGTTCCAGGTCTGCCATGGCAGTAAGGAATGCGCCAGACTAGGTCTCCATAAATGTGTGTTGATGCCGAATCTCAGTCCCAGAGCTTCCTGCATCCAGATGCTCTTTGGCCTGCCTCTGATTACTGCCCATTGAACCCATCAAATGCCATGTCAAAACTGAGTTCAGGACCCCAAGTAACACAGCTTAAACTTGAAATGTCGTGAGTTGAACCACTCTAAGTCAGGAATCTTTCACATTTGTCTTTGGTTCTCCTTAATCTCCAGGAACAGGGCTTTAGACCAAAACCATAAGTTTAAGAGCACTCTTGTTAGCCCTAGATAAGACAACATAGACCCCAAGATGTGTTGATGGGGGTCCATGCCCTCCTTGCCTGCCTGTCTCTCAGGCTGCTGGCTTGGCTGGAACTCTGTGCGCTGGTGTAGGAGCTATAATCTGGTTGCAGGACATACAGATGTCAGGGCCTCCAGCCCAGCTCTTCCTTCTCACCTTCTAGGCTCCCTTGTGGGTTTGTTGGCCCCTTGGGTATTGGAGATGTAGCCAGGGATTTTGTCTTGGCACCAAATTTTCACCATGATTTTTAGGGGCTGCAGAAGAAAATGGGTTCCTGCCTTCTCTTTGCAGACTTCCAGATGCACCCACCGATCTCAACAGCTCCTGCCTTTTCACTTCTCAAAAGGTGGATGCCCCCCTCCCATGAGATGGGCTGGTCTTGCACTAAGCAGCCATGTTTGAGGAGGGGTCTTGGAATATCCCTTTAGGAGGGAACAGCTGCAACTGACTTTGTCCCAGGAACAGTTGGCTAGAGGGCTCTTCCTCTGGCATCACTCACATAAGAACACAGGTTGGGTTTCCATGGCACCTCGGCCACCAGCAAACACAGTATCAAATAAAAACTTCCAAGAAGCATCAGAGAGTCGGCTGAACATGGATGTTCCATCTGTGTTAATAGCGAGCAGCAACAGCCACAGCAGCCTGTCTTGATCGCTGGTCACTACTTGCCTGGTAGCTCTCCTGACTGTTCTTCCTATTGCTACATCCACAGCAGACACTGATCATCATTTGTGACGTTTGTCTCGGCATTAGGCTCAGGGCAGTCATTACCAATTGATCCAAGATGTCTGCAAGACGTTTTCCATTCTCAGGTCTTTCCCAAAGCAGCGGGCTTTGTGGAAATGTGGGTCCGGTCCGTAGAAAGAACTAATAGTGTAGCCCAGAGAGAGCTGGACTGGGACCAGGGCAGGTCACTGCGGCATCTTTAGTTTGTCAGTCATACCTGCCTTCTCTGTACCTGTCCCTCTTCTAAAGCACCCAGAATGCACCCTGAGAGCATGGGCTGGGAGTAGGGAGTGAAGAAGGCAGAGTCAGGCAGTGAGCAGAGGTGTAGGAGCAGCTGGAGGCGGCTCTAGGCAGCCCGGACAGGACGATGTGATACAATCAACCAGAAGAGCTGGCTGCTGGCCGCATCGGCTGCTTGCTGGGAGGACCAAGCCCACCTTGGCTGAAGCCCTGTTTTTGCAGGGTCTTTGGTAGAGACCCCTCACCTTACATTCCCAGTGCTTTGGCTTCTGTGTTCAGACTGTTTCTCTCTCTCTCCTCTTCCCTCTGCTGCCTTGCTTCTCTGCGGCTGCAGTCTCCCAAGGTGAGTCTGTTGGTAGATGTACACCCTCTCTCTTGCAGATACCCAGCCTTTTATAGGTTAGTGGTTAATTGCATTTTTAGCTTTTCTTTGGGAAGGAGAGTGCCTAGCATAACAGGTCCCACACGTCTCCACCATCTTTGGCCACTCAGGACCACGATCATCACTTCTATGCCCCCGACCCCAACCATCACTGGATTGTTAACACCTCCGACTGACAGGTGGCCCACTACACAGAGAGACCCAGCTGGGGCTCCTGGCATTCCTTCTTAGGCCAAGGTCACTGGCTGGCAGAGTCACAGCCTAGTGCCCCCTCCCCTGCTGTCTCAGCTCTGTGATCTCACCCAACCAGATTAGCAAAAATTCCCTCCTATCATCAGTGCTCCAACTTTACCAGGGAGGGATGTGGAGACAGCCAGGGGAGACAGAAGCACTAGTTAGTGCATATGAGGGCCTGGGTTTCATCTCTGGTATGGGAAAACAAAATTCTCACGATTAGTAATGATGTTCTGAAGACGCAGTGTGCTCCAGCCCTGTTCCTGTCCCAGCTATCCAGTTGGTTGAACATATGTCAGACAGTCGTTCCCTTCTTGGATGGCCAACCTCATCCTTTCTTCCTTCCCTCCCTGCCTCCTTTCTTCCCTTCTTTCCTCCATCTCTCCTTCCCTCTTTCCTCCTATATAGTCTTGCCTGTAAATAGTAGATTTTTGCTGCTCACTGTGCAAATAAGGTCCTCATATTATAAACAGGGTCTCCTTAGTATATTCTGGTCTGGGGCCATGTTAGACAAATCTTAAAGGGAGTGTCCCCCTAACTGCCTCTCCTCTTCTCCTTCCTCACAGGGTACAAGGATCAGGGTATCCCACAGCAGCTGTGAGTCTGCAGAACCTGCCAGGGAAGTCCAGGGTCCTGTGAGGGCTGCACCAGGTGACTCCGGGCACAAGGACCTTCACATGTTCTCTTCTGTCGCCTCTCAGATTGGGGTAGAAAGGGAGTATTTAAAAACATACTATTTATTTTGAAAAACACACCTGCTTTTCTCAGCAGGCTCTGAGGCCAACTTCTCCCTCTGCTCCAGAGGGCACAGGAAGAACAGGGCCAGAACTTCAAGACTGGGCGAGAGGCAGGAAATTGACCAAGCACCAGAGATGCTGGGCATGCCTATCCAACTGCCCACTCAACAGACACCCAGGCCTGTCAGGATGGGCTGCTGTAGACCCTGTGCAGGTGATCAGACATTCTTCCAGGCATTAGGACTTCATGGGGCGCTTCCCCTGGGCCCTCACGCCCTCGCTCAGCCATGTGGTTCCCTGTATCTACTCTGTGTTCTCCTGGGGGTGGAGGGTTCAGGGTAGCCAGGTGGAAGCCCAGTGTAGAAGGGTCCCTGGGTCTCTGCAGGTGTCTGATGACACCCCAGCCTTTCAGCCGCCGGGTGTGCGTGTATGACCTTTGCTTCCCAGAGGCAAGGGCGGCACCAGCTCCCCTCTGGGATGATATTGCTGGAATTCCAGATGTTTATATGCAAAACGACCAGACTGAGTCATGAGTGGCTGTGGACCAACAGCCTTCTTGGATGTATTTACTACGGTTTCTGGTCCCCTCTCCTTCCAACATCCATGTGTTTCCGAATCCAGATGGTTTGGTTTGAGGAAGTTGACGGCATCCATTCATTGCTATTTCCTAATCCCTCCCCCACCCCCCAGCTGAGTCTGGGCTTCCCACCCACTGCCAAGCATGCAGCTCTCTCTAGAGAGTCCCGTGAACAGTCAGATAGCTTGGGACCCATGAAATGTAAATAGCCTTGCCTGTTCAGGTCTCCCAAGCAAGGCCTAGGGGACACTGGAGACTCGTCTGCATTTGAAGTGGGAGAAGAGCAACATCATGAGGTTGAGGACTTCCACCTGGAATTCATACATGCTGCCAGAGGATGCGTTGTGAGGCTGAAGTGGCTGGCATGACGTGTGGACCTTGGTGCCCCTTTAAGCGGCAAACCTGGGAGTGATGTACCAGCACAGAGCTAGATCATTAGTAGGGGGAGAAAACAACAGAAACTTTGCAGGCACCAGTCTGATGAAGAGAAAGGCGATCCAAAATTACAGTGATGGTGTGGCTATTTACATCTCCCTTCATCCTCGTTCTCACGTAGGAAGCGCTAACAAGTGGGACAGGCCCAGAGCTCAGTTCCCAGCCGCACTGGCCACGAGCCATCAGTGGGTCCCTCTTGGAGAATCTTCCCTTATCTAACAGAGGCTCTGTCACAGCATGGCCAGGCCTAAAGAAAGGAGCTGTCCACTCACTGCCTTGGTGGATGGAGGCTCTTGGGAAGCAGCTCCCATTGCCCTGGGGTTCCAGCCCCCTACCAGGCTCCTCAATAGCAGTCTTTGGGAGCAGGCCCCCAAACTGGACAGCCCCTGACGTCATCATGAAGAGCTGTAGTCCTCTGACGGCTCCCTCCTGGACTAGTTTGCCTGTCCTACCCTGTGTCTACCCATTAGTTTCTTCCAGAGCCGTGTGGGACCAAGGTGCACCCTCAAACACCTGCCAGGGTCCTGTATCTTCTTCCTGTGTTCCCTTCTGTTGCTTCTGTGTGTCTACAGCCCCTGTGTTGGGCTACCACTCTGGCAGATCACTGCTCTCAAGGAAGCTCCATCAGGCACCAAAGCTGTACCAGACAGCCAGGGCACAGAGAAACGATGGGTCAATGTGCTCTCCTCTACTGCCAGGGCCCCTTACTCCACCTAGCCGGTGATGACCGGCCTTGGCAAGGGCAGCCCCCAGAGTGAGGGAGAAGTCTATGTGCCTGGTTTGGAGTGGGGGTGGCTACTCGGGGAGTTAAAAGGAGATAGCAATTTGCCTTGCTTGTTTCATGACGTGAGCCACACTTAGTGGGACTTTTCTGAGTGACAAGCGTCACCATGAGTTCCAGTGTGGGATGACTTAATACAGGGGTTTGTGAGCTTGGGAAGTTGCCTCCTTCTTGGCACCCCTCCCACTCCAGGAGGCCGATGTGGGTGGACTTAGGAGCCCCCCAGAATAGTGTGTCTGAGGGTTGCTGTTAGCTACAAACAGCAGCCTCTGGGTGAGGCACAGCTTTAGTATAATTCTCAGATGATGGACAGTGGCTAAATTACTCCACATCGTCCAACCTGGCCATTGGATCTAGGTGACCAGAGTTCGTTTACTAAACACCAGCTATCTAGAAAGCAGGACCATCAAGCCAGAAAGTGCTTCATGGCTACAGGGCCCTTTCGGAACAAGGCTGCCTGGATGGCGTTGCTCAGGGCTGCTGTCCCAACCTTGGGAAAGAATTCAGAAGAATATTCCCTGGCTATGAGTGCCAGGGGCAGAGATCAGAGGCACACAGAGAGCATCCTGGTGAATGAAACACTGCCAGGAACTGATGCGACATCATGGTCAGAGTGGCCATTTTTCCACCACAGTGGGACCCCGGAGCAACAGTGAGGCACTGCGTAGCCTGAGCGCCCTGGTTTCATTTTTGTCGCCATGATAAAATATGCTGACGAAAAAGCAGCATGCGAGAGGAAGGGGGCTTTTGTTTTGGTTTCCGTTTTTTGCTTCTAATCCAGGTGATGTACCGTCTGTCATAGCAGAGGAGTCGTGATGCCGGAACTCGAAGCCGCGTGTTGTGCATCCGCAGTCAAGAGCAGAGGGGAGTGAATGCATCCGTGTGTTTGCTCTTTTGCACCTCAGCTAGTTTTATGTACACTTACAAAGTCCAGGACCGTGAAATGGTGCCACCCACAATCAGGGTGGACCGCTAGCTTCAATGAACAATTGTTCAATGAACAATTAAGATAATCCTCCACAGACATGCCCACCGGTCAATCTGATCTAAATAATTCCTCATTAAGACATTCCCCATGTGGTTCTAGGTTTTGTTAAGCTAACACTAAGCAGCAGTATGTAGTGTATTGTGGAGACCACTGGGGACCCCAGACCATGACCAGGGGTCCTGTGGATTGTGGACTGTGGCCACTATGGTACCACCCACTCCCAGCCTCAGACTGATTCAGCTGCTGCCCTGGTTCAAGTCTCCAGCTGCCCTGGAGAGATGAGAAGGAAGTGACAAAGACATGATCTGCTCCCTGCCTCCAGGCCCCAGACCCACCCCAGAACACAGCCCCCCAGAAGGCCCGGCCCGGGTGTTGCCCAGAGCAGTTCATCTCTTGGGTTCTGTGAACAGCCTGTGGAGAGGGGGTTAGTTAAGCTTTCCCATGGAGAGTGGAGGCATCTCCCCCAGACACACACCCCTCAGGAGTCACAAGGAGGGATAGTGAACCTCTTCAGATGGATGGGGCAGTGCCCCCCCCCCTGCCTTCCTGGATCCTTGACCTTATCTGCCCTCAAAGCCATGCCCCCTGGCTTCTACGGGCCCCTGATGGAGGGTGGGAGCAGATGGCAGCTAGAGACAGTTGGTGCTGAGAGCTGCCTGGCTCATGGGATCCAGTTCCTGCACCCCCTCACAGGACCAGTGTTGCACTGATGCATAGAATCGTGGGGTGTAGGATGCTGGGGCCTGGGGAGCAGAGAGGTGAGCTCAGCTGAAGGAGACCCGGAAAATGAGCCACATGGCTAGCATGTCCCCTAGACAGAAAAGGATCAAGATGTGCAAAAGAAAAGCCATCTATACATCTCAAACGCTGGGTCTAAGGCCAACGTACAGTGGCTGAAACCACAAGACAACTCCCCCACCCCCGCAAAGGTCTAAGGTTTCTGAAGGGGGAAAGTGAAGCTGAATGGCTAGTCCTTTTTCCTTAAGAAGCAAATCACAGCTGTCTTTCTCTTTAGCTGGTCTCTTCCCAGCTGGCAGGGTGGCCACCTTAACACATGCCTCCAGCTTACATGAGGTGGGAGTGGGCCATCTAGTCCCTAGTGATGTGCGTCCTTCTTAAAGACCCGCATGAAAAAAGCTGGGGCCATGTACAGTATGCTGGGGATGCAGAAATGTAGTGCTCTGTTAGTGGTAACGGCAGGTCTTTCTCACACCCTCTGGATCATGTTCTAGCTCCACTGTAGGGATCCAAGGGGAGCTTTGGGAAACCCCCAGCCTCCCTAGTCATGGCTTCCTAGAGGCTGGCCTCCTTTGTGGTTTGGGAGGCTTTGGGCTTAGAGAACACTCCGTAGACACTGCCATCACTTACTCCGGGCAGAAGTGTGCCCAATGCAGACCAAGGTTTCCCCCTAGTGGAGGCAGGAAGCCAGGACACCATCTGTGGGCCAGGGGTGGGGTCCACGGGCCCAGCTGTGTGGTTCTGCAGTTAGCAAATGTTCCTTCAGTACTAAAAATGCTCAGGTCCTGAGCTCAGATGAAAGATGCCCTTCACTCCACATCCCTGCAGTACCCAGCTTCCACCAGTGACAGCAAGGCCGGGGAGACCCTTTCTTCAAGGACCAGCTGCTCTGTATCCTTCCAGAGAGTTCTGTGCCCAGGTTGTCGGGGACATGGAGGTCATCTTGGGTATTGCCAGGGACATAGTGTTGTGAAGAGGTCAGCTGAGTGGCGAGGGAGAGGTTCAAAGCCCACAGTCTTCCTCCTCTTCCTGTCGGCTTTCAAAAGCCTCTGGATGTTACTGGCTTCACAGAGGCAGAGTATGATTCCACTCAGAGCATGACCCAGCCTCAATCCCATGATGCACTATGACAGAGTGAATCCCAACCATGGTGGTCCCAAGTACCCTTCATGTCCCGGGGTGACTATGGTCTAGCATCACCCATGTCCCTCTATCTGCCTTGTTCTCTACAGTATAGGAACTAAGCCAGCCCTTCATTTCCCCAATCCTGCCAAAGTCAAGGGTTTAGAGAACCCAGGCCCACCCAGGCAGGGGAGGCATGTTGACCTTACTACTCACAAAGGCTGGCAGCCCAGAGCCGGAAGGGCCCAGATTCTTCTTGGCAAAACAAATACTAGTCCAACATGCCACAACCCTCCACCCTGCAGGGCAAGTGACCTTTTTCCCAGGGAAACACAGAGAAGTACCTCTTTGCCCCAGATAGGCCACCAAAGGTCTGACTAAAGAAAGGATCACACCAAAGTTAATTCTGGGACCCAGTGAGTTTATGGGTTACTTACAGGAACATGGGTGACTCTTGGTAAGCTACGTCACAGAAAAGCCCCACCCCAGCATGGGTGACCACTCAGGAGCGCTGTATCATTGCTATCATCAGCCACCTCGCCCCCAACTCCGTCCCCTACGCACACCGGGGTTCCTCTCCCTTCTGGGCTCGGTATCCCCAGGGCGCCACATTCAGAGGGTGATGATGGCGTTTGTGACAAACTGCTGCAGGCTTTTGTGGAGCTGCGGCTGGCCTTCTCACAGGCTCAGCTGGATACCGTACACAGGCTGCTCTTTTGGTTTCAACAGCACGTAAAAGGAAGACCCTGGCTCTGTCGCTGAATTATGGCAAGTGCTGTGTTGTGAATTCTTGGTTTGGTGTTGCCTTCGTTTGGGACTCTTCTCTCTGTTAAATTAACTGCTGTACATCTTTCGTGTTCTCTGACGATATCCACGGCTTTCTTCTCTCACTCCTACTCACAGAGAGTCCACATGCCCCACTCTGTCCAGGGCGGGCATTACCAGCCCATTCCAAAGATTGGAGACTACTTGGAATGTCTCAGCTCCAGGGAAGAGTCTAGACTTGCCTGGCTGAAACTGGGGCCCAGGTCTGACTTTGGCTAAATTTTCCCAGTGTTCTCAGGCTTGACCCCGCCCCCAACCCCCAGTCTCGGTCTGGGACCCGCAGGGTCCCACAAGGGCTGAGCAGAGCTCCTGCTTCTCCAGCCTTCCACCAGCTTTGAACCCCTTCCGTCCAGAATGCTACTGCCCATGTGATGGAGAACCACCCACAACAACAAAGCCAATGTACATATCTCCATATACATATGTGTACATACACATGCGATCCTGTTATAAATATACAAAGCATGGCATTTCTTTGGCATTCTAATTCGTGTTTTTTTTTTTTTTTTAATTCTTGAAAATACAGTTTTGGAAATCTTCTTTTTCCTCTTTTCTTTGTAATAAACATTCATGTGACCTTTCTGGTGGCTTCTCAAGTTCCCATGTGTTCCATTTCTGTAACCAGACAGATCTCCAACTGCTCTAAACACTTCCATCCTTGTCTCCCTCCAACCTCGGCTGCAGATCTTTCCATTCTGAAGGCCACCTTCCCATCTCCTGGGGGGGCTGACTCAAAGTGCTCTCTGCTCACTGGGCCCCTTGGAGCCAGGGATGCATACTCTCAACAGAGTCCTGGGACCCAAATGGTGCACAGTGGGAGCCCATTTGCTTTCTTGACAGCTGGACTGGCTGGCAAGGGAAATGTGTATGAGATACATGTTGAAATGATATCTTACATAAATGTGCATCTGGGTGTGAGCCGTCAGGACTGAGAGCTGGCTGCTGGCCATCATGAGGGATCTTCTAAAACAAGGAGGGGACGGCAGAGTGTCGTCTACAGCCCAGTCAGCATCTTCACTGGTTGATGCACAGAGACCTTGGGAACTTACCACATTTACTGATGAAGGGAAATAAATACATCACAGATGAACATAGGAAAATGCAAAAGGTGTTCTAAAATCTGACAAAACAGGCTTCAAATCCAAGCAATAATCCATCAAAGGGACATTATGATTCTAAATGTATCTGCCCTGAATACCAGCACATACAATCTCAGGAAACATACTATTGGATGGAAAGCCACAGATGAACCTTAGCCCTATAGAACACAAAGCCAGCCTCAACAAAGACAAGAAAAATTAAAATAATTTCTGTGTCCTGACTGATCACAATAGTATAAGACTACAAATCTTATAGAGCAAGAGAAACTCCAGGACACATACAGATTCATGAAGAATCTAGAAAGTTCTGGGCAGGCTGAAAAAAAAAATCTAATAACATGGGACCCACTTGGGTTAGCAAAAGATCAATGCCTGGAGAATAATCAGCCTCTGTGCTTCCTTGCTCCTGTAGAATGTCTTAGGGCATCTCGGGGTTCATGAGCATCCAGGTGGATAAGTACATCATCTACTGTGGTTGCTTTGGGAGCAGCAGGCTGGGGGATGGAGTGAGACATGCCTGCAGTGGTGCAGTCCGTGGTGGGGCAGTCAGGGACCAGCGCTCGACTCCTCATAGGGTAAGGGAAACGTTCAACCTCTTCCTGTTCCTCAGAGCACCCCACCCCCGTGTTAGCTTTCCCGTGGCTGTTTGTGTCTAACATAAGTGACTCAAAGGAAGAAGACCTGTTTCCCACATCGTTTCAGGGATTTTAATCTATGTTGGGGAACGCGGTGGTGAGGGCATAGTGAAGCAGAGCATTTCACATCATGGCAAGCAGGAAGAAGAACAGTAACAGGAAGGGGCCAGGGCAAGGTAACACCCCTAAGAACAACACACTCCCAGTGACTCACTTTCTCCAATCAGGTCCAACCTTGCAAAATCAAGGACAGAAGGGAGGGCCAAGGTCTCTTCACCTGTCATCCACACACATGTCTGGAGCCAGGTGTGTATTCTTGCCTGCCTTAGCTCACACACTCTGCCTTCCCTACCACAGAGGGAGGGACCGAGAGCGACAGTCTGACCACACTGTGTTCTTCACAGTGCTGCTGAACTGAGGAAATGGTGAGCCTCAGCGGGAGACTCTACAGACCCAACATCACTATAGTTGGGCCGTCTCTGGCCGTGGTGGTGTGTCCCATGCCTGCGACCCCTTTTCTGGCCCATGGTGGACATCTGTTCCCCAACTTGCAGCCAATGCTGGCTCATGAAGTTATGGAATAAGAATCGGTCTGGGGGAGGCTGGAGAGATGGCTCAGCAGTTAAGAGCACCTGCTCTTGCTGGACCTGGGTTCAATTCCCATTGCCCACATCACGGCTCACAATCATCCATAAACCCAGTTCCAGGGGATCCAACAAGAATGTACACGGTGAACAATACATGCATGCCGGCAAAACATTCGCACACATAAAGTAAAATAATTGAATCTAAAAGAAAGAAAGAAACTGCCTGGGAGGAAGATAGCTGCAGCTGGGGTTGGGGATTTAGCTCAGTGGTAGAGCGCTTGCCTAGCAAGCACAAGGCCCTGGGTTCGATCCTCAGCTAAAAAAAAAAAAAAAAAAAAAAAGATGGCTGCCGGTCACAAAGAGCCTCTCACAGTGATACCCTGGACCAGATCACATCCAGGAACTTAACTCCCAACATCCACGACGCAATTGTGTCTGGGGATGGGATATTGAAAAGGTAATGAGGTCATTAGGGTGGTCCCATTCTATGATGACTCTCAAACCAGGGGCCGGAGAGATGACTCAGTAGCTAAGAGCACTGGCTGCTCTTCCAGAGGACCCGGGTTCATCTCCCAGCACCCACGTGCAGCTCACAACTGTCAGTAACTCCAGCTCCAGGGGCAAGGCACCCTCACACAGACACATATGCAGGAAAAACACCGGTGCACATAAAATAAAAATAAATAAATCGGAAGAAAAGGAGGAGGAAACCAGGACACAGACACATTCAAAGGGAAAAAGGGAAGATTGTGTAAGAACACAGCAGGAAGGCAGCCATTTGCAAGTCAGGAAGGGAAGCCTGTTGTTTGACTCAAAGGCCTGTGATTCTTTGTGACTGAAGCAGAGCTAATTAGTGTTATGCCACAAACCAGAAATGACAGAGATGGTCACGTGACTAACAGTACAGTAGAAGGGAAATGTCCCAAAGAAAGACAGGTCACTTGGATGGGGCAGCATGTTCACGAACAGCCCTGGGCCCAGGAGACCTTAGATAGTCCTAGGGTCCAGTCTTCCTCAGTGTCCGGAGGGCTCAGCTGAGCCTTGGGTACCCCCTGGGTTAAACCTAGGAATGCAAATATTAGTTTGAGGCTGTGTTCTTTCTAGGGACTTAGATACTGTAAGCTAATGCCTTATTTGCCCTCTCTGAGTTTGAGCCCTTACCACCACCAAAGGGTCCCTGATCTGGAGAGAACCATGAGGCCTGTGCTTGGCAGAGGTCCACAACTCCTTCCTAGGCAGGGGTGTGTGTGTGTATTCCCATCGAATATTGCAATGCCTGGAGGCAAAGATGCTGTATGGCAAAGAAACTTCTATACTATGGAGGAAGTAGGTTTCATCTGGGAGCCATCCTGGGCTTCTTAGTGTCCAGGCCAGCAGGGGAGTCTGGAAGCCAGAGAACAGAGGAGCCACCTCTGTGTTGGTTTCTAGGGAAGCTGGGCACACATCCAAAGTCCTTTGGAAAAGCAGAAGCAGAGATATAAGGGTCTCCTCCAATACGGCAGTGCCTCACAATCTGTACCTGCTGCTCTCTCTGCATAGACAACGGCCCTCCTCGCTGTTGACACCCAAGTCTTTCTTGGCTAATCTTAGCCTGGCACTCAAATTTACCAGTGTGACGACACAAGCTGGCCTTTGCTCCACCAGGGGGCACACTCCTGCTTTACTCACACCCATGTGATACTGGGGAGACTGTCAATCCCAGAAGCCACCCACTTCTGAGCAAGAGTGAGTGGGTCTGCATGCAAGCCCCCTCCTGCTGCACTTCCTGGGATAGCCCAGGATCTGCCTTGAGTCTCTCTCTACCTGAGCAAGATTCCCGCCTTCGTCCTTAGGCTGGAGTTTGTGAGCCTGGAGCTGCTTGTGGCTAAAGTTCCTACTCCTTGGAACAAGGTGCCAACATTACTCCAAGGGAAAGTGCTTTTCGTTTCTTTTCCTTAATGTGACTGATGCACTATTGGTGACCCCGAGTTTATTACTACGGAGTTCAAAGCAACACAATGCACATTCTTAGCACTGGCATGGCGTCTCAGGCACACTGGGAGTCACTGACCAGTGAGTGAGGGCAAATGAACTGGGAAGTGAGTTGCTTCAACATTGTCTAAGCCTTTGCCTCTTGAGCCCTGAGGAAACCAGTGCAGAGGGCAGCAGGTGGGCTTGAGTGTCCCCTAAGACACTAGTCTGTCAGCCATTCCCACTTTGTCCTCCACAGAGCAGGGCCTGGGGTACACATCACCTTAGAGAGAGGGCTGGGAGTCTCAGACACAATCCACTGAAACAGCGCTGACTTCTGAACATGTTTATTTTTCTCCCGCCGGCCATGTCCCTGAGCCAGGTCCACTTAACTAGTGGGTGGAATTCAAAGTGCCTGGCTGCTGGGTGACGAGAGGCACACTTGCATATATCACCCCTCCCCTCTTCTTCCCAAAATGGAGAACCTTTTATGCAAAGGATCCTCTGCATCTAATGGAGAAACAGAATTTGTTTTCCCTGGCTTGCCGCCTCTTTGAAGTGTTGGCTCTTTAGAGATGCCATTAACCACACGCCTGCAGGAGTAGAGGCTCAGAGAGTTTCATGTGACCCTGAAAGGAGCTGGCCAGGGAGAGAAGACACCCTTGGAAGACGATGACAAGCCAAGCCTTAAGAAAGGGTGGCAGGGCTTTCTGGTGACAGGAGTGAGAGCAGCTGGCCTCTCCCCGCGCTGTGGACCCCGAGGCACGATTCCACATGGCAGTGCCATCCACACTGCCTCGCTAACTTCCCTCTAGCTTTGGTCTTGACCTCATAATGGGGCCTGGCATCCCTCCACTGGCTCAGCAGCATTTCCTCCATGCAGGAGGCAATGCACAGCTCAGGAGCCTCCAGGGACACCTGTCTGTCACTGGGAGAAACTCCACATGCCCCATTCTCTTCTTCCATTCTTTCCCCAGGCTTGAGGTCTGACTGGGCCCGCGTGGCTAGCTCTGCATGGATCCTCTGCTCTGGCCACTCCGCTCGGCGTACAGTGTGCTTCCACGTGAGGCTGTGTGTTCCACTTCCTCCATCCTCCAACCCTCTGGAGGGTTCACACTCAGCTTCTACATTCATTCTGGTGGTGCTTCTTTTGCAAAGCCTTTCTGGAGTTTCCTTCATGTCCCTGTCTTAGGTCAGGCCTCTTCTTTCCCCCATGGGGCCCCTTGTTTTCTCTGCTCTTTACACTGTACCACACATACCTGTTACCTGTCCACGGCCTCCACTGTGCCTTAAAGCTGGGCACTGTCATTTACCAAAGCAGGTTTGTTGATTAAATGCATTCCTTGACCAGCTTCCTTGTCCTAGGACCGTCTTGCAATGCACCTTGATGTCCACAAGGAGGCAGTCTCCCTGGTGGGGCCTTGCTGTTTCTCAGCTGTCTTGAATGCACTCCAGCATGAATTCTCAGAAAGAAGCATGACTGAAATTGGGATTTTTTTTTTCTCATTGAAATAGAGCAGGGATGCTGTTGTCGGGGGCTGTCGCAGATCCTGTTTGTCCACAATGTGCAGAAACTATTTTTAAAATGGCACGTGCTGCCGCGCTGAAAAGCACAGACGTTCATGTGGGATGTTCTTTCCTGCCCTCACTTTAAATCCTGTTTTGCTCATTCACAAGTTTGGAAAGGTACAGGGAGAAAACACCGTGACAGATAATAATGCTAGTTGTAAGGGGCCCACCTTTGTGACCTGAACTCTGTGGTCTCTAAGTGTCCACGATAGCCCTGGTCCTCAGGAGCGTGTGTGCAGAGTAAGGGGACCACAGGGTAGGACCCCAATGTCTGGTGGATATTTTTTCTTGTGAACTTTTTATTGGGATCTATCATGGGTTGTGACTGTCACCTAAAGTGTCCCCTGGTTCTGTAAACCCCCCCTTTGAGCCTCCCCACATCTGCAAGGCGCAGAAACGCCTCTTCTCCAAGCTCTGTTTGCTTCCCAGTCTCACTTCTCTGTTGAATGTGTCATCTCTGGCCTGTGCATGGTGCGCCAAATGCCAGGAGCCGGGCCACAGCTGTCACAGTGAAAACTGAAATTGAAAAAATGACACACACGCTGTTTCTTGGCGTTCTCAGGAACTGGATGTGTCTTCTGCATTTCTGTGGAAGGGCATGTGAGCCAGCCTGTGAGCGGCAAGCAGACTTGGTTCTGCACCCTCAGTCTGCTGGGAAAGGACACTGGGTGTCACAGATGCTAACACTGAGCTTCTGGGAGGGTCACCCAAGCCTAGAATAAACATCCTCTCACTGTAGCAGGCCCAGGTCCCCAGCCCCATCTCCAGGCCTGCAGGGCCCACCAGGTGCCTTGACCCTGCCTGGCCTTTGGTAGCTCTGCCCCCATCTACCCCGGGCTCCAGCATTCATGGGGCTGTCCTAGTAATCCTGTGGCACAGCCAGGTACCAGGGAGACAGACATGCAGAATCACAGGCAAGTCTTGAGTTTGGTCCAATGCCAAGGTCTGCTGTTTCCTAGTCATGTGATCATGGTAACCTGCTCTTCCTCTCTGTCCTACTTTCTCATGTAGAACATGGGACTGATGAGGTTCATCTCACAGAGGTTTTTTTTTTTTGTTTGTTTTGTTTTGTGTGTGTGTGTGTGTGTGTGTGTGTGTGTGGTTTTTTTTGAGACAGGGTTTCTCTGTGTTGCTTTGTGCCTTTTCCTGGAACTCACTCTGCAGTCCAGGCTGGCCTCAAACTCACAGAGATCCGCCTGGCTCTGCCTCCTGAGTGCTTGGATTAAAGGTGTGTGCCACCACTGCCCGGCCTCACAGAGTTTTTATGAGTATTCAACTACTTTGTTTTCAATCACCTGACACTTAGCAATTCCTAACCACTGATCACAACTCCTTTCAAGCAGGATTTGGCAGCCCTTGTAAGGAGAGAGATAATAAACAATTTTAGTCCTGCAGCCCACATAGGTGGCAGAGTATGTGTCTCATCTATGATTATGGTACAAAAGAGGCCCTAGGTGCTACATAAAGCAGTGGCCTGGTTGTTTCTAACAAAACTTTATTTATAAGGCCTCATTTCTAAGAGGTTGTCTGCTCAGGTGGCTGCATAGTTGAGGGGTGGGAAAGGGGGCAGAGAATGCAGAGTCAGCTCTGGCGTGGGGAGGGGAGGAGACGGACGTTCTCCTGTAGAATTCAGAAGGGTTGGTACAGCCTCTTACGACGGGCTTAAACACCACCTCGGGATGTACAGGAGCAGATATCTATCCTGCGTTCCTCACATGTCCATAACATTGCTGTATATGAGCCTATGGGCACTCCACTAGGCTTTGCTCCCTTGTGCGTCAGTGAAGATGGGGCACCAGAGGAGCCTGCACAGAAGTGGAGGGCATGTAGGAGGGCTAAGGAAGCTGGCAGATGCTGAAATGTGTTCAAGTCCCCAGGCGTCTCCTGCACAATCACAGATTCAGAGCAGCCCCACAGAACTCTCCAGGCTGCTTCCTGTGAAGCCTTGGAGCACCTTTATTTTCAGCTTCCTCCTCCCTCCGAGCCTGAAGGCTCAGTGGTAGTCCCACCAGCCAGGTTCCCTGGCCAGGGGCAGGGGGAAGACTAGCCAGAGGGTATGGCCATGGAGCGCGGGGCTCCCGGGACTTGATAACCGGTGGTAACAGGGCTTGCCCTCCCCACCTTCCGGGATGAGTGTCTAAGTAGGCAGAGTCCTGTGCTGACAGACATGGCCAGGCCGTTACAGAGACTCCAGGGGCTGATGCAGCAGGATTTGAGCTGGATACAGATTCCTACCCTGCCTCCCTAAGGGGTTCTGTCCCCAGTCAGGCAGAGTATCCACTCCCTGAAGATGTCCCACAACACGAAGTTGGTCATAATTATTACCCCATATACCAGCAGGGACCAGTTTCTTGTGAGCCCAGGCTTAGGCACTTAAAAGCGGCCCTGAGATGCAACAGGCAATGGGCCACCCACTTCCTTGGATGCTCCAGGGTCTGCTGGTGACCTCAGGTGAAGGTGATGAAGGCTCTGTGATTGGGTGACCATGGTGTCCTGTGGGTGGTCTGGAGGACAGGTGGCAGGTGAGGTACTGGGGCCCATGTGACAAGGAGCAATGGCAGGCCTGAGGACAGGGATGTAGTCTGGTCAGATGGCTCTGGACAGCATGCATGAAGAATGTGGATGATTCAGGGCCACTCAGTCAACATAAGTTGCTACTGAGGGTTCTCGAGGGAATGTCTCCTTCTCTAGGGCCTAGGGCTTTGGCCATGACCACAGGTTCCCTGGGGCTAGCCAGGAGGGCACTGATTTGACACACTGGCAGATGGCTCACAGGCTTCTCCCATTGGCTTGCTTTCCTTTAGCAAGTGCCTTGGGGCTGTGGGATGACTTTGCTTGGAAGGGTCTGCAGCTTTGCACACAACAGTGTCTAAAATCAGTCTTCGGGGGTCTGAGCTGGGCAGCCTTCTAAAATGCAAACAGCGCTATCCTTTGGTGGCTGTGGCTTATGGCAGAGCTGGAGAGAAGCTCCATGACCCTTGATATGAGACCAGGGTTTTGCTCTCAAGGGTTCCCCTAAGATGCAGCCATGGCTCCCAATTGAGCCACTCTGGGGTCTGGAGCCCAGCGCTCTGCTTCCTACACTCCTCCACTAAACAGGGGTAGCAAGTTCTGAGTTTAAATCTTTTCTCCTGACCCATTACCCAGCCCAAGTTGTTAGACTTTATTTTTTTTATTAATGGTTTTTTGAAACAGGGTTTCTCTGTGTAACAGCCCTAGCTGTCCTGTAACTCACTCTGTAGACCAGGCTGGCCTCGAAATCACAGAGATCTGCCTGCCTCTGCCTCCAGAGTGCTGGGATTAAAGGCATGCACTACCACTGCCTGGCGTTGTTTGACTTTCTGTGCCTCAGTTTCCCCGTCTGATCAGCAAGGACTACACAGTTTTGTTATTGCAGGTGATGCACTGTGAGTGAAGGGATGTATGCAGCACAGAGCCCACCATGAGCAGGGGAACCTTCTTTGTCACTGGTTGACATCCTCAAGCCACTGTTTAAAGGGGCAGCAGAATATGTAGAAGAGACTCCTTAGAAAGAGTGTTTCACATTGTTTGCAGATTAGAGTGTTACCCTACCAGACAACCACCAGGTCATCATAACTCTTCTGTGGTAGTTGAAGGGGGTATGTGTAGGGTGGGGGCATAAGGATCACATGATGCTAATAATGGTCTCCAAGGCCTTTATTGGGAAGGGGGAGAGCATCTACAGTTGACTGATGGGCACTGGGTAAGGGATGTAACAGTCCCAAGGGGAGAGGAATACAGAGGAGGAGAGCCAGTCAGGGTGCAGGAAGGGTCCTCTCCTCCCAAAAAGGCACTGATGGGTGAGCACCCTGGAGCAGGGGGTGGGGCCTATACACACAGGGTTGGCAAAACACAGGCGGTCTTGAAGCTAGATACAGCCAGCCAAAGGTGAATAGCATCGTTGAGGCTACAGCTGCCAAGGGCTCCCACAGACATGAAGGAAAGGCCCCCTGAAGGCAGGCAGAACTTGGGAGGAGCAGCCCAGCCTTTCATCTTAGTGTTTTGTGCAATTAAAACAAAAACAAAATAAATATAACTTACACACTTCTTAAAGGGCACTAACGTCTAGTCTGGGGAAAGTGGCTGAAGCAAAGCCTTCGGAGTGTGCAAAGCAGGGCTGACCACCAAGAAATCTGGTGGCCCAAGAGCGGGAGGGCTCCATGGACCCACATCTGTACACTGGTGCACGTAGCCTGTCCCGTGTCCCAGCATCTGCCTAGCCTGTCTCCACCAGGACTGTGAACATGGTTTACCAGACTGCTAGAGGTCCTGGGAAATTCCATCTGTGCCCTAACCATTCCAGGGGGACAGGAAGGAAGGGCCTCTGGCAAGAAGGAAGGGAGACAACGGTTTGGGAGAAACAGTGTAGGTGCTAGCATGGTAAACACAAAAACCCAGTGAAGCAAAACACCCTTGGTAACAGAATAACCCTAGGGAGATGCCTTTCCACGCTACTTTACAACATACTCAGCGCTAAGCGCTGTCCAGGACTGTCCTAAGCTCTTGCTGACCGGCAGCCAGTCACAGTACCTGAGCACGTTATTGTGACAGGTGACTCCTTCTTAAAGTGCTCAGTGAACTATGTTCTCTTACATACATTAAACTGGTCCCCAGCATCTTTGTTCATAGCAAGTTTGCTTTAGCAAATATTTTTCTGAGATAGCAGGAGGGGAGTTTTGGCCAGATCCTAGCTACAGTCTCTTGGAATTAATGATGCCCCTTCCCAGCCTGTACAGACCTCAGGGTCCCCTCAAGCCCCCGGGGCAACTACAGCTGCAGAGTACCAGAGCTTGCTGCCCGGTTGCTACTGACCTCCCCCACTCCAGGCTGCCTGTCTTCCCAATCATGTGCAGTCACAAGGTCTGGGCTCGCTGATGGGGGTGCGGGGTGGGGGTGGGGGTGTGACCTTTAGAAAGTCAGCCCACACAGGAGCTCACCCCATCTGAATAGGAGCCAGGAAGTTTAAATGGGTTCCTTTTTTAAAATCTGTACTTATACATCCTCGTGGGTCCCACCTCCCGCCCCCACCAACTGTCACTCACCCACCAGCATGAAAGGGGAAACACACGTGTCACATGGGCCAACAGTTCTTCTAGAACCCCAGGGAGCTAGGGTAGGCGGCCAAGAGGACCACCTCTGACCAAAGCTATCTTGACAGGGGTGTCCACATTGATCTACCCCATTTCTCCGTGGTGTCCCCAAGCAGTGCTTGCTGGCCTGGGACCCAGAAGAGCACCTGTACATGTGATCCAGGGTCTCTCAGTAAAAGAGGCAGTGACAAGCCCAGAGGAGCAGAGGATAGCTCCAAACGGCAACCGGGCTGGAGTTTGGTCTTTTAAAAGTCACACAAATCGTCCACTCTTCAGTCAGGTCACTGGCCTCACAGTTGGCCTGGTGATTAACAATGGTCCCACCTTGTGCCCCCCATGGCCCTTCAAGCAGCTCAGGACTCCAGAAAGGAGAAGGCTTGGGACAGCTCTGGGCACCCCATGAACCCTGGAAACTACCTACATGGCATGGAGAAACATTGGTCTAAGCCCTTCTAGCTGGACGAGGGACTCCAAGGGAAATTCAGAAATCACTGCAGGAAGCCCAAATCCTGCTTCCCCAAGGCCTGATACAGCCCAGACTGTTAGAGGTTCTCCCATGGAGGGACTCCGGGTATGGAGGTAGGGGTGCCTGACTACCAGGGATTTGAAGGGATAAGAGATAAGTCTGCTTCTAGGTATGGTAGGCTCTCAAGCTGCTGCCGATCCCTGGAGGCAGGTGTGGGCCTTGAGTGTTCTACCCAGCTCTGGACTTTTCCGTAGCAGGGCAGAACTAGAGCATTAAGCAGTAGCTCTAGGAGGTGGTTTCATCCCTGGAGCTCAGCTTTGCAAAATGACCCCTCTAAATTCATGGGCAGTGGTCCCAGATGGAAGAGCAAAGTTCTTTAGAAACAGTTGAGCTGCTAGCCATACTCCCGGCTCCTAGCCTGGCCTGAATCCCATGCCAGCGAGGTAGGGTCCTGATTTAGCAACTCTAGAAAAGCCACACAGTGTTCCTGGAAGCTAGGGCCTCTCACTGGAGGATTCTTGGCTCGTAAGTCACGTGCAGATCTCCAGAGGTTGTGTTCCCTTACTCCCGGAAATCAGGACCCTGGCCTGGCTTCAGGGGGCCCATGGTGGGAGGCACCAATGGGGCTGTGTATACTGATGGCATCAACCACCAGGGGGCAGAAGGGATCTACAGGTAGCCAGTCTGGGCCTGAACTTATCAGGGGTCTTCCAGAGGGAGGCTCAATCTCTCAAGACCCTCAGCAGCCAGAGAGCCCATGGCCTCTTAGACCCATGCCAGCTCTAAGTACAACGGACTGTACAGGATGTGGGGCCTAGCTTTGGGTAATTCTCTTCCAGAAGGTAGTTCTATTTAGAGAGAATTAGAAACGCCACCTCCAGGCCCTTGTGTGGGAAGGAAAAAAAAAAAAAAAGACCTAGAAAATCTCTTTTCTTTTCCAAAGTGTCCTGTAGTGCAGATGGGAGGCTCTGTTCTAGGTGGGCGCTCAGAGAGGAGCGAAGAATTGGAAGGAAGGAAGGAAGGAAGGAAGGAAGGAAGGAAGGAAGGAAGGGAGACGGGAGAGGCAGAGGCAGCAGGCTAGGCAGCGTGGGTAGGCAAGGTGGTGGTGGCCTCAGGTGAGTGGGCTACCCTGGGACATTTCTGTCAGGATGTCGATGAGGTTGTTCAGCCCTGAGAGGTAACCATCCTCGCGGTTCCCCTCCTGCCAGGGAATGTCATGTTGGAGGGTCTGGCCTTCCGGGAGGGGTGTGGTTTTCCCAAAGTCAATCATCCACACCTTGGCTTGCTCCTTCTTGTCATGGATGAAGAGGAGTGAGCTGCCAATGACCTGGAGGGAAACAGGACTGTGAGAAAGGACGCCGGGAATTGGAGCCAGGGCTGGGGTGGGGCAGGATTGGGAGGACAGGGGGGCCAGGAGGAGGGAGAGGAGGGGGGCTTGGAGGGGACACGGCTGGGGTACTCGAGGGGCTAAGAAAAGCCTGGGGCTATATAATCCTGAGGGAGACTTGGATCAACAGTTTCACTTCCTACTGGAACTGGGCGTGATGGTGAAGGGTGTCAGTCAAGCAGGCAAGGCGTGCTGTCAGGCTGAAGGCTCAGTACCCTACCTCATGGCACTTGAAGAAAGGAGAGACTTCCAGGGTTTCTCGAATGGCCTTCAGCCGGTCCCGGTAGGCGATCTGAGGACAGAGATGGCCACAGTTTCACGTACTCTGTGTTGGGGTGGGGCCGTGGAGTCAGATCTGTTTAGTTCATCCGGGTCACTGAATTGCAAGCAGCAATGACCTTGTACTGAACACTTACTCCAACCTCACCTACCCGAGCTGAGCTCAGAGTTACACCTTTCCCAGAAGACTATGTGACCCTCAACCTCCTCCATGAGGGGGCAGCCAATCCCAGCACGCCAGTCAACAGTCAGAGCCCAGAACTGGTTGCCATGGTAACTTCCTGGCCACAAAGTGCTGTGCCCCTGACTAAAGACAGGGTAAGGGGAAAGCCACAGTATAAGAGTCCCCTCCACAGAGCCTTACTGATCTTCCTGTGTTAGCAACAGGGTGCCTGATCATCCCCAAAGGCCAACTCTGTGAGTCTCATCACCCACGACTCACAGGGCCACTAGGGAAGCCCATACCACAGGGTTCCAGCAGTGACACAGGCAGGACAAGGCAGCAATACTCTGGAGTCCCTAGCAACAGCAATCAACCCTTCCCTGGAGTCTCCTAGCAACAGCAATCAATCAACCCTTCCCTGGAGTCCCTAGCAACAGCAATCAACCCTTCTTGGAAATGCAATCTGTGGCATGACTCTGAGGGTCTGAAATGCTCCGGACAGATGCCCAGGAACCAGAGGACTGGTGCTGCAGAACTGCATGCTGTGCATTCCAGCCTTAGAGGTCTGGGCCTGCAGGCAGCAGGAAATGCAGGGACCTTAGATGTGACCTCTAGCTCTGTCTTTCTACCTGTGTGTCCTTGACCTCCAGAGTCTCCTTGACTGTCAAATGGAGACAGGAATGTCTGCTTGCTTGTCCTCATCAGAGGGCCTCTGGGAGGATTTGAAGAATGCTCAGTTCAACCCTCGGCCAGCAGCATATGTGCTAAAGAACTCCTGCCAAAGTTCCCTCATAGGGAAGGACAGTGTGCTGGGACAGAGTGACTGAGAGCTCAGGAGAGTGTCAGTGTTCCCCACGCTTCTCTGAGCACCTGTGGATTCTGGGGACGACCACATCACCTTCATACAGAAGTCTGGGGCTAGGGTTTCAGCACCACTCCTGGCTTAGCTAGGTTTGGACCCCAAACCCTGACTCACCAGGATGTTCTGGTTTCCTTTAGTGAATTCTCTGAAGGCCTCGGTGACCTGCTCTCTTGTTTTGGTCTTCTTGAAGTCACGGTTCACAGAACCATCTTCCTTCTGAGGAGGGAGTCACCCAGAGGGAGTCAGCAGAGGGCCCATGGGACGGACAGCTCATGATCATGACCCTCACGCTGCTCTGTGGAGGTGTCAGGTGCTGAGGTACAGCGAGGCAGGTGCAACCAGGCGATCGTCACCTGGCACAGGAGAGCCTGTCCTGGGCCCCAACAGAGGAGTTCGCAGAGTGGCACCAGGTCCCCAGCTAGACACTACTTTAGGAAGTCTTAATGGTGTGAGGGTATCTGAGACAACAGCGGAGAAGCGCCCATTCTAGGCAAGGGCAGCAGGGGCCCAGGGTGACTGAGAGCTTCACTTCCTGCTCAGAAGCTTGGTCCCTGGACCAGTGCCTCACAGTGCGTCCCATTAGTGTGCTAGCAGCCATCTGGATGATCAGGCTAACGGTCACCCTATCATAGGCTTGGGTTCAAGTGACTCTCATTTAAGAGTTATCCAAAGCGTGAGAGTACAGTGCTGGCAATTTTTATGACATGGCAAACTGAAGCTGTAAAGTGTCTCTAAGGAAAAGGCAAAAAGGAAATGTGTGTGTGCACATATATGTGTATGTGTGTGTATATATATAGATACGTATATATATGTATACATATAGATATATATTTGTATATACACACATTCATATTAGTTCTATAGTTTGCCGACATTCAGTTTGGGTCTTGTGACACATAGCAGATCAAGGGGATACTATGCAGATTCTCCCAAAGTCAAGGTTTAAGACTGTGTGGCTGCATCCCTACTTCCTCATCCACCATCTCCATGTTCTGAGCTCAGGTAGCCTGGGCAAGTACACAGAGCTCTGTTCTTTAGAGATAAAGGAGGAGAAAGGGTGGGTCCAGCAGGAGCCCTGACATTTGCACCTGTCCACCTCCAGCTGGGAATAGGTGACAGCTATCTCTTCAGGGAGGCTCCTGCAGGAGAACAGCCAGCAGCTGGGTCTGAAGGAGCCGTGGAGGGGATGGCACCTCAGGGGAGCCTTCCTCATAAGACCTCCCTGCTAACCAAGGCAGGGGAGGGCAGTTGACATGTGGTGCGTGCAGTCAGCCCCTCTCAGCCAGTGGATGCTGCTGGCTGTATGATGCCACGGCCAGGAGCACATTGTGCCTGGGTGAGAGGTGCCAGGGCATGCTGTCCAGACAGACCGCCAATGGAGAGGACGTGTGTGTGTGTGTGTGTGTGTGTGTGTGTGTAATTTGTGTCCAGTCTGAGAGCTGGATACTGTCAAGAAGGAAAGATGGTTTCAGAAGAAAGGACAAATGACTTCCTCTGTCTCCAGCTCTAGAAACCAGTGAGACACTGGTGGTCACAGGAACTCATATCTCCACACTCTGTGAGAGAAGGTTGTAGGAGCTGCCCCTCATTTCAGCTACCCAACTCGGATGCCATGCTGGAGAGGGGGCCAGGCAGACCAAGCCTGGGCCAAGAAAGGGAGGACCAGGGCCCTTGAAGGGACTGCCACCTGAGACAATGAGGAGTCTGTGCACCCTCTCCCTGCTCCTAGCTAGGTCTTGCAAATCTAGTAGTTAGGGACATGGGCCGGAACATAGGGACAAGGACAGTCTTCTGAGACCCTTTTCAGGGCACCCAAGAGGAAAGGATGGAGGAGGAATTTTCGAGGCAATCCCAGGTAGCCACAAACCTCTCCTTACTGGAATTTCACTGGCACTGAACCAACATCTTCCCTGTGGCGGGTGTATAAGCTGGCTCCCACGTAAGGTTCTCTGTACAGCCCTACAAATAAGCCACCTCCACCCCAAGGTCCAGTGGCCTTTCACAGCCAGTTCATCTGCACCTCCAGCTGCAGAACAGACCAACACCCCTGAGGCTGGCTGTCCACACTTAGGCCTGTAGAGGTAAGCCTCACAGACTCCAGCATCCCAAGGCCCTCATCACCACCAAGAACCGAGAGGCCTCAACATCCTCAGGCCACACCTCAGCTCTCACCTTAATGCCCTCGATTCTGAAGCCCAGGGTAGCTGTAGAACTGATAGTTTCTCGCCACTGCATGTAACGTGGCTTGGTCACAGCACGCTGGGCTTTCTCCTCCTCAGTGGGGGCCTCAGGGTCCACCTCAACCATCTTCTGGTACATGTCCTTCCGCAAGCTCGGCTTCTTCCGGGCCTTGGTGAGTTCTTCCTCCAGGTATGTCCTGCATGGGAGATGAAGGACATGAGGGCTGGGTCACAGCTTCCTGTAGCCATGAACTGTCTGGTGAATGAAGACTCTGAGCTGGCTGTGTCTGGTCTCAGGACAATGGTCAACACAGCAACATCTATGAAGAGGTGTATCTATTAGAGAGCCATGCACTGTTTGAGCTGATTTGAGGAAGAATGTCCCCAGTGCTTCCAGAGCACCTTGATGCTAGCACTGTGAAGGCCTGATAAGCTCAGGAGCCCCCTCCAAGGGGCCTTTTCTAGGGTCAGCAGAAGGAAGATGCCAGAACAGGGCTCAGTTTGTGGAAGAGACAGAGGGCAGGGTTCCCCTGGGAACTCTGTTGTGCCCTGGCTGCCTGGAAAGCACATTCTGTCCTTTCAACCCTGTCCTCATGCAGCCCGAGGCTGAGCTGCAAACAGGATTCTCCTAAGCACCAAAGGCAGCATAAAGTGGGAGCAGCAGTGACCTATGCTGGAGAGAGCTCCGTGACCTATGATGGAGAAGGAGCTCCGTGACCTATGATGGAGAAGGAGCTCCGTGACCTATGATGGAGAGGGAGCTGTGTGATCTATGATGGAGAGGGAGCTGTGTGATCTATGATGGAGAAGGAGCTGTGTGACCTATGATGGAGAAGGAGCTGTGTGACCTATGATGGAGAAGGAGCTGTGTGATCTATGATGGAGAGGGAGCTGTGTGACCTATGATGGAGAGGGAGCTGTGTGACCTATGATGGAGAGGGAGCTGTGTGATCTATGATGGAGAAGGAGCTGTGTGATCTATGATGGAGAAGGAGCTGTGTGATCTATGATGGAGAAGGAGCTGTGTGATCTATGATGGAGAGGGAGCTGTGTGACCTATGATGGAGAGGGAGCTGTGTGATCTATGATGGAGAGGGAGCTGTGTGATCTATGATGGAGAGGGAGCTGTGTGATCTATGATGGAGAGGGAGCTGTGTGACCTATGATGGAGAGGGAGCTGTGTGATCTATGATGGAGAAGGAGCTGTGTGATCTATGATGGAGAAGGAGCTGTGTGATCTATGATGGAGAAGGAGCTGTGTGATCTATGATGGAGAGGGAGCTGTGTGATCTATGATGGAGAGGGAGCTGTGTGATCTATGATGGAGAGGGAGCTGTGTGACCTATGATGGAGAGGGAGCTGTGTGATCTATGATGGAGAGGGAGCTGTGTGACCTATGATGGAGAGGGAGCTGTGTGATCTATGATGGAGAGGGAGCTGTGTGACCTATGATGGAGAGGGCTGCTCAGGGCTCTGTAGCCCAGTTGTGTCTCAGAGATAAAAGTGCCACACCAGGTCACTGAGCCTCTGATTCCAGGCAGACTAAGAAAACATGAATTGCCTCATGCCGTAAGTAGTCTGCAGGCTAATGGGTGAGACACTATCTCCTGGGTGAGGTGACAGGCAGAGTCAGGCCAGGCTCAGAGCAGCCTGGAGTGGAGTCCTTGGTCCAGAACTCTGGGGACCAATCCTGGTTCCAGCACCACCCTCACAAACTTCCACCACCACCTCCAACTGGGCATATGACTCACCCCAGCCCCCTCCCCTGTGACAGCCTTCCCAGCTATCTGCATGCTGCCTAGGGCCCTCATGAGGCAGCAATCAGCAGTCAGCTTCAGGATGGGGAAGTGGGCCCCCTGAGCCCTGCGTGGGTGTGAGCTGCCCTCAGAGGCACCCTCCCTTCCCCCTGCCCCCCCCCAGGCACTGTCCCAATACCCCTTTCCACATATTTCCCAGAATGCCAGTCTAGGTCCCAGAGCAGACAGAACAAAAAAATCTACATCTTGTAGAGGAGAGGATTTCAGATTTCATGTACTGAGAGAAAATTCCCAATTCTCTGGGATATACGTGTGTAAACAAGTCCTGGTTATTTGGGAAGACTGTAAGGGGAGTGCATTAACTCTGGTTGGGTACTTGCATGCATACACATCCCATGCGGTTATGCATACTCATGCACACAGCACACCACTGTGCATGCAGATACCAAGTTATCAGTGGACCTGTGTACTGTGGGGGAGGAACTCATGCCTCACACTCCTGAGGGTGCAACACAGGCCTGCCGGGCAGGCAGTAGCCGTACTTCTGCAAAGAGTCCTCAGTAGTTTCTTAAACAGGAAGCAGACACCAATGTCACAGCCCTATCCACATGGACCTTTCTTCTAAGGGGCCCCCACAGCTCCAATTAGGCAGAACCAGTTGTTCTCAGGCACTGAAGGGGGCCCGGAGAGGGGTTCCCAATGGATCCTAGCTGGGTAATAAGTCTACTAGAGGAACCATTGGTACCTATCACTGCCCTGCTGTGGAGGGAATGCTTGAGCTTTATCCCTTGTAGGGGAGTGGAGTCCTGCTCATCAACTTCTAGAGCCCAGAGAATGGATCTGGGGTCACAGAGACCTGTTCCCTGATGGCCAGAATCTGGGAGAGAGGCAGAAAGGGAGGTGGCAAGTCCATGGGACATCAATAGGTGTTAGCTCAAGGCAGGGACAGCTTTTCTGGGGCCCAGGGGCTGGAAGTCAGCCCTAGGTCTGGATGACAGAAGACACAACCACAGTGAACAGGAAGTTATTAATGCAAGGATACCTATGAGCAGGGTACCTGTTCCCTTGGAGCCAGGTCCCTAGGAAACACCCTGGTTTAAGATGCCTCCAGGGTCCACATGGCTTCCCTCAGTACCACCACCTCTTACCCAACATGACTAAGTCCAGCCCAGCTGATGGGCCTTCCTACCAATTTTGCAAGCCTCTGCCTCATGCCCTGAGACTTGGTGCTTGACAAGGACCCATGTCCCAGCCTCTTCCTGCAGCAGGGAAAAGCTGTGCTCTGGTGACAGCTGTGGACTGCTTATCTCAACGCAAGCACAGAGGGCTGTGTTTCTGTGCTACTGCCTTTGAGAGAAAGTCACAAGTTATGGACTGAAGAGGACTAGCCTGCCACTCCAGGGAGCTCTGTGGAAACTGGACCCCTGGCATCTCCATAGAAGGCAGGCCATGGTTGAGGTCCTGGTGTGCAGTCCATAGGCCTAGGTACATCTGTACTATGTTGCTACCTAGGAAGTTATCCCTGGAGAGTCCTGCTCAAATGATAGCGTAGCCTCCTGGACTCCCAGTGTGGCTGGCTGTGGGACATGCTGGGACAGCGTACATCTAATACTGTGCTCAGAGCACAGAAGGCCCTTAGGGTCTGTGTGGGGGGAAGGTAGGGCTGCTTCTGGGGAGACCTCCCCTTCCTTAACCCCATGCAGGGTGGGGTTAACTAAGCCCTTTAGGGTAGAAGAGCTCTGAGGTACGAAGAGAGAGAAGTTACCAGGGTAGCAGACGTGGGAAGCCCAAGGGGATGGGTGCCCCGTCCCTGTAGTTTCCCAGGGAGTAGTCAGCCACACGAAGCAGAAGGCACAGGCAGTGCTAACTTTCAGGTACAGTTGTACATGTCTGGGCACCTGCAAGAATGCCTAGTGGGACTGTGCATGTGCCCACCTCCCTCCCCGGCAGGCAGACTGAGCCCTGGTCTTCCCATGTTGGAAGGAAGGGCAGGGCCTCTGCTTGAGTGGTCATAGACTAGTGCCTCGTGGAAAGAATTTTCTGGAGACAGAAATAAGGTATCCAGAGATCTGAGGCTGGGTGGTGGCAGCGGGGACATTCTGCTTTCTCCTTCACTCACCCTAGCTCCTTGTGGGCCAAAGCATCTAGGAATGGAGGAGGAGGAGGAGGAGGAGGAGGAGGAGGAGGAGGAGGAGGAGGAGGAGAAGTGATGGAGAAGAATGAATAGCAGGGCCTGTATTTCCCCGTGACCCCATCTCTACCCCGGGGACAAGGGGAAAGGGACATGTCTTGGTCGGCTGGCAGGAGGTGATTTTAGGACAGAACTCCCAGGAGGAAGGAGAAGGAAAGAAAGGAGCTGTGATTGGCTTAACCCGAGTACACTGAGCTCTCCCTCCTTCTCGATACCATCATATAAGAAACAGCATTTAATGGGCTGAGGAGATGGCTCAGTAGGCAAAGTGCTTGCCACACAAACACGAGGACCTGAGTTCAATCTCCAGAACCCACATAAAAAAGTAAAGCATGGGGGTGTGCATGTGTTATCCCAGTGCTGGGCAGGTGGAGACAGGTGGGTCCCTGGGGCTGGATGGCCACCAGCCCACCTAATCAGAGAAGCTGAGGCCGTGAGAGATACCTTAAAAAAGAAGCTGGACAATTCCTAAGGAACAAGACCCGAGGTTGACCTCTAGTCTCCATATGCACATGCATACACAAAACCACACACTTGTACACGCCCACCCACATGCTAAAGAAACAGATCAGTTGGATTATTCAAATCAGATACAAGCTTCATCTCTGAGCTCAGTCCACTGTCCAGCGTGGGTATCTGCAGCCAAAATCAGGCTCTCTGGGGTGGACATGTAGTACTGGAAACTTCACAGGCTGACAGCCAGGAGGCTGTCAGGTAATGTCCACTTCTGCCTGACGCTTTATGGCCCTCCAGGCTTTGGAGCTTTCTGCAAGGTATGAAGTCACCTCAGGCTCACCCACCACCTGCCACAGGGACCTCTGAAGCTCCCAGACTCTATCTAGAGTTGCATCCTGGTGGCAGGTCTTTTTTTTTTTTTAACCAGCATGTGCTACAAGCCAGCTCTGTGGTCCCTCTCCATCCCTGTCTCCCCTGCAGTTCACTTAACAGGAGGTCATTGTCTTGCTTCCTCCCTGCTGGATACTCACCTCACTTGAGGACCCCACCTGACTAGACCCCTTCTGTCTGCTCCCCGGGAGGTTCAGCACCCAGCCAGGGCCCCTGCCCTGTCTTTTCCAGCTCACTAGAGAAGAGAAGCTCTGGGCATGGCAGAGCTAGCATCCCGTGTCCTCTGCCCAGCCAGGCATGGCGGGGAGGGGCATATGCAGCAAGGAGCCTGGCTCACCTGATGCCCATCTTGCAGTCCATCACGCAGGGCGAATCGAAGTCAGCCAGCAGGTCATCCATCTGGTTGTAGCGCTCCCCATCCTTCACCACGTCCCCATGGTAGGCTGGCACGAACGGTCTCAGCACATCAGCCATCAGCCGGTCCAGGCAGCGCTGCTCAGATTCACAGTGCTTCTTTAGGATGCGGCCATTGGCAGCTGCCTTGAAGCTCCCTGCAGGGTAAGTAGGAGGAGAGCCTCCAGCCTCAGTGGAAACCAGGGATGTCTGGGATTGCCCCCCCCTATCCCCATCTCTTGCAACGACCCCTTGGAAGCTGCATCAGGACCATCCCCCTTCCACTGCAAGATACTACAACACTGGCTAAGCTGAGGGATGAAGTTGTGGCCGTTTGTGGACAAGTGCCTTAAGGCAAATGGCTTTGAGTCCTGGTGACTCATTCACTGACTGCAACTCTGGCTGCTCCCTATCTGGCTCCAATCTCCTCACAACCAAAGTTATCAACAGGACTTTGCATAGTTCTACCCACTCCTCAGTATTACTACGAGCATCCCACCCCCACCTCAGCCCTACTTCTTAACCAAGTAGGTATCCCTGACTCTTAGGAGAAAAAGCTCAGTGCTGGACAGGGGACAGAGTGGGCACAGGCCGTCTGGGCAGTGCTTCTTTGGAGCCACACCCTCAGGGAGTACAGAGAGCCACACCATCTATGTCTTGGCCTGAAAAGAACCTGCAGGGCCATGGAGTCATGAGAGCTGTGGAGTGGCCATGGAGGTGTCCCCAGAGGACAATACATGATAAAGGGCTCCATCTGGGGCCTAGCTGACTGCTATCACCTGGGTGACTGGGTGGCATCCCCCTCCAATCCAAGTTCCCTCCTGGTAGAGACTCTATCTCCACTGATGCTGTAGCCGCTAGAACACGGTGATGCAGGCACACACCGCGGCTGCTCAGTGCAGTGGTTTAGCTTTGCCTCTTTGTCCAGGATTACAGAGGGTAAACAAACTATAAAGAACTGATCTGAGACCGTGTTAGTGAGGGAAACTAGAGGAGAGGCTGGGAGACAAAGAGAGAGTGGGAGAATCAGGGACAAGACAGGTAGGATGGATATATTCTTGGGGACACAGTGACAAGAACTTTGGAATGTTCTGTTGTCCACAGGCCACACCTTGTGCCAAGGTCTGTCGAGGGCTGCCGTCTCCTGGAGCACCCTGCACCAGCCTTCCCCTCCTACATTCACCCAGGACCTCCCCAGGAGAGCCGAGTCCACTACCTGCATGTCCCGCCAGCTGGATCCAGGGGTACTTCTTCTTGAAGGACATGACAAAGGGGGACCACTGAACCATATTCTTTATCTTCCTCCATGACTTGCTCTGGAAAAGCAGCAAACAGAGTGATCTGGGTGAGACACTGCCACCGCGTTCTGGTCAGAATGAATTTAAGACAAGGCAACTCGACACCCATGGCCACTGCACCCGAGGGGCCACACGCACACCTCAGGCGCCCATGGGTGGGCTCCAAACACCTTGTTGGCTATGTAGCAGGCACAGTCAGTCACAAGTAGCTTTGCCACGGTTTACAAACAGGCTGAACAAGGAGCTCGAGGGATTTCTTAGGGGCTGTTCAGGTAGGTGAAGGAGGCAGGCAAAGCGTTCCCAATTCAGGGCTCTTTAACCTAGACCCTTCCTCAGCAGGGAACAATTAAATTAAATCGATATCACTCCTTTCATGGACCCACTGCCCCTGGTGCTCTGGTTTTCTCATCTGTCTAGTGAGGGGCAGACAGCTGGTCCACCGGGTTCTGGGGACTCATGGATACCAGGACTCTGGAAAATGACCTTCTGTACCAAATTCAGTGGTCTCAGCTAGAGGGTCACTGTCACCAGCAGCTAGGTGTCGCCGCACATTTTATCTGTGGATGCTATGGTAAATTAGCACTAATGAAGAAGCATTCCACAGAGGGGCCATTCATAGATGACTGGCGAGTACCAGGTGGGATGGTACACCTGGAGTCCCGTCAGCAGGCCAAGACGGGAGGCTCGCCCCAAAGCTTGAGTCTAGACTAGATGATACAGTGAGATTCCCCCAACTCAACACGTGAGCACACACGCGCGTGTACACACACACACACACACACACACACACACACACACATCAAATCACCTTCTAGGGAAGTAAGGGTCTGGAGGTTGCCCAGCTGAGGACAGACTCTGGAGAGGATAATGACAGCCAGCTTTGGCACAACCCGAACCAGCTGGCTGCCATGGAGCCTGGAGACAGCGGGAGGCAAGTGTGACCAGGAGCAGGGAGCGAGCACAGGCAGGTGAGTGTGATCAGAAAAGTGAACCCCCAAGTTCTGGGGGTTCCAGAGTCTTTCCACATCTGAGATGAGGAGACCCGAAGCCTCCACTGAGAAGCACCATGAGCAAGGGCTGCATGGCCAAGGCCAGGGGGTCCTAGCATAGCGAGACCAGTTGCAGGCTGGTGGAATATTCCACTTGGAAGGAGTGATGCGCATTTGTCCCAGAGACCCTGACATTCAGGGTTGACCTCGAGTTTTTAAGCAGCAGCTGTGCTAGGCAGCATCAGAAAAGGCAGTCTCCTTGGGCCAGGCAAGGGAAGAGGCTGCAGGGAGTCTGTACATCCTTCTTGCTTGTAGGAGTAGAGATAGATGACAGGGCAAGGGACAGACAGACACTCATGACCTCACGAACATCCTGGGAAGCACAGCAGCCCATCAGCAGCCCGATCCACTCCCAGGAGAAGCAGCTTTCCAGGCCTGGGGCAGCCTCCCTCCAAGCACTTTCAAGCAGGAAGCTGTTGTACCTATAGAAAGGTTCCAGACCTCTTGTCCCAGCAAGGACAGGGAGGAGAGGAAGGCACCTACAACCTGGGCGAGCTCCATCAAGGGACTGGACTGCTTAGCCTTGATTCTCTCCCAGCAGAGATTCTACCTGAACTCAGACCACCACCCCAGGCTTTGACCTTCCCACGTGGCTTCAGACGCCTCTCCCTGAGTGGCAGAGTGTTTCCCAGGTCTGTCCTTTGTGACCTCCTAGCCACCACAGTATCTACACAGCATCCGTGGACCCTCCCTGAGTGTCCTTAAGAGCTCCAATGCATGAGAGGTCCTTCAGAGCTCTATGCACATCAGATCCTCCCACGGGACTCCAAGGAAGCTGGCTGGCTGACTGTAGTCAGCTCTTCTGCCTCACTGGCCTGAGTCAGGATGATGAGCCTAACGGTGTCACTGGGGATGCCGAGTATGACAGCACAGGGGACCCACTGCCGGCTGGTTTCTGTCACACACTCATTCCCCCACCAACCAGTGGCAGATGGCAGAACTCCTATCAGCAGACATGTAAATACAGGCACCAGCCCCAGCCAGCACAGGGCTGCTGTGTGGGTGCTTGTGACAGGCTGGGGGTCCTGTGGACTTGTGCTGACCTTCACCAAGTCTGATGGTGACACAGATGAAGCACCCCAGCTTCAGCCCGTCATTTCCCCTAGTCCAGCGGTTCTGAACCCATAGGTCATGACCCCTTTGGAGGGTCAAACCACCCGTTCACAGGGGTTGCATAAAGACCATTCTGCATATCAGATATTGACATCACTATTCATAAGAGTAGCCAAATTGCGGTTATGAAGGAGCAATTAAAATAATTTTATGATGGGGGGGGTCACTGCACATGAGGAACTGGATTAAAGGGTCGCGGCATTAGGAAGGTTGAGAGCCACTGGTCTAGTCCATTCTCCCCCTTGTTGGTAAGAATCAGGTCACACTGAAAACCTGCAATCCATCTTCTGTCCACAGTGACAGCTAGCATTGGGGACAGGGGACAAATACGAGGAGGGGATTCTGTCTGCTCCCTCAGTGGAGGAGCCCAGAACCTTTGTAACACGCCTCCAGTTGCCACCAGAGCTTGGTGATGTCCTGTTCTGGGGCTGGTACACCTCCAGCACAGTCACCAAGTGACATAAAGTTTACATCTGCTGGGTATGAGCAGAGCTGGTGTGTGCTTGCGGACTCCGGAAGGACTTGTGTATGTACAGTGTGCATGGGAGCTCACTGTGCACAGTAAGGAAGGTGCCACAGAGGAAGCTGGTATGTCCACCAACAAGTGAGGGGATGTGGGGACCGCTGGGGACCCAGGGCTGCCGCTCTAATTTCATGGCAGAAATTAAGCCAGCTAAGTCACAGGCATGAAGCCTTCAGCAATTCTTTAAGCAAACTTGAGCTGAGGACCGAACCCAGGGCCTTGTGCTTGCTAGGCAAGTGCTCTACCACTGAGCTAAATCCCCAACCCCAGCCTTCAGCAATTCTTTAAGCGACTTGAGCTGAACCAATTCCTGGATTGTTGTCCTCTTATTCAGACCAGCCCTGGCTGGGCCTTGCTCTGTATCCACATGCGGGCAGGATCATTTCTTACCCAACCTGACCTCAGGTTGTACAAGGAATAGGAAGGTCCTGACTCATCCAGGACTCGTTAAATTTGGATCAAAAGGATCAGAAAACTGCCAGGTTAGGTAATGCAGTTTTTAAAACCCTCAAGGTGCACGAGATGTGGGAAGCCCTCGAGAGCTGAAATTGCTGAAGCCACCGAAATCAGTCTGGACAGCTTCACAGCTGTGAAGCTAACTTGAAACTGTGAAAATATCCAGAGGATGTGAAGAGGGGTTTGTAGTGGGAGGAAAAACAAACAAACAAAACCCCCCCAAACCAAACAAAAAAGCACAATAACAAAAATACAGAGGCCCACAAACCTCAGCCCTCTCCACACCTGAGGTGTGGGGGTGTCACGGGGGGGGGGGAGCAAGCAGGCCACCAGCAGCACAGTGCCATCAGCAGGCCAGTTCCACACCACGCTGAGCTATAGGCCACAGGATCAGTGAACAGGAGACGGGCAGCTTAGTGAGCTCAGGCAGCCACAGCCTGACCTACATTGTCCCTTTTCCTCTTTGCCATGAGCTTCTTCTGCCTCAGAAGCAACTTGGGCTTCTACTTCCAGAACCCAAGGCCACTTGCGTCTCACTACTCCCTACTCTGGCACCTCTGTCTTTTGGTAGAAATGGCCCACTGTACGGAGGCCACAGGAGAAAGCCTGGGCAGGATCTGACTTTGTATGTTTGTGTAGGCTACAGTTTCCGGGGTATGCCACCCTCTGGCTGCCTTTCCTTCAGGCACCTGCAGACATGCTATGGGGATGTAATGCCTTAAACAGGAAGGAATCGCCGCTAAGAGTGGCCATTATCTTTTGCAAAGCCATCAGAAAAGGAACAGTGGTATCAGGGGTGAGAAAAAGCACGGAGTTCCCAGCACTGGCTGTGGGGATGAGGGGTCTCTTGCCTACCTCTTTCAATGTAGCAGTCAGCAAGGGCTTGGCACAACATGGAAATGGAAGGCCCCTTGTCCAAAATGTGATGGGGCTGTCCAGGCACGGAAGGCAGTGGAATGTGACCTTTCCAAGGCCAAGTAGGTATGGGCTCTGCTGTGCGGCTCCCCAGGGCTGTCAAGAGCCTCAGTGTACCCATGCCCAGGCTGTTGCAGGGGAGCAGACCTCCTGGGGACAGCCACTGCTGTTTGTCTCTGGTGGATGCTTGTCTGTCTGTCTACTCTCCTTCAGTGCCTGATTGATGAGTCCTCTGCTGAAGTGACAAGCTGTCCCCCACCATCAGATATTGTCTGAACACTGCCTAGATCCTATGGTGCTGGGCTGTTTATAGAGGCAGGGTGATGGAGCTGAGTGCCACTGAGCCTTGGAGTAGGAAGCACCCTCTATTCTTCCAGGTCCTACTGCCCTTGGATGGACAAGTGGAGACCTCAGTGTCCCCATCTGGGTACCCCTGTGGTCACTTGGTGACCTGGTGGTACAGACCTCTCTCCTACCACGTGCTCTGCTCTGCACATGGCCAAGTCCAGGCAAGCCATAGGATCCACTCTGTCTTGAGTTCCAATCTCTCTGTTTGTTTGCTTTTTCCTCTGAGACACAGTGTGCTGGCAATAACCTACCAGGCACTTCCAAAGAGCCGGAGGGCAAGTGGGATGGCCATGGGGTGAGCCAACGTGTGACTGATCATTTATGGGTCCCCACCCGCAGGCCCACAGGGGTAGACCCAGACCACATAGCCAGAGCTCAGGAGCCCAGTGTCTCCGTCGTGCCACTGTCTAGAGCGGTGCTTCTCAGTCCTCCTAATGCTACAACCCTTTAATGCAGTTCCTCGTGTTGTGGTGACCCCAACTATGAAGTTATTTTTGTTGCTATTTCATAACTGTAATTTTGCTACTGTTATGAATTGTAATATAAATATCTGATATGCAGGATGGTCTTAGGCAACTTCTCTAAAAGGGTCTTTTGACACAGGGATCATGACCTACAGGTTGAGAACCACTGGTCTAGAGGCTCTGTGACACTGGATCCCCAAATGACTGACATCACCTGGGGGGCCATATTTTGTGGGTCCACAAAATCCAGTCCATAAGGAGGTGAGACTCTCTGGGAAAGTCCCTTCCCCCCCGTGACCCATGCTTGTTCGATTCTTCCCCTCCAGTAGGTCTCTTCTCATTTCAATAGTTTAATAACTCAGCTTTTATTTTTAGACACCTTTAAAGAAAAATTATCTCCCCTGCTCCCCCTTTTTAGGGTAAAAGAGATGAGGGGGAAATATCTAAAATATCACTGCACCTTGACTCTCCTAAAAATCCTGCCAGACTAACGCTCGGCTATGCATGCATGAGGATCCGTGTGCGTGCACAAGCAGGGAAATCACATGTTCAGGGTCTGTGGAGTTGCTAGGTTCGGGGCTGACATCAATGGAAGCCTCACAGGACTGACATGCTTGTTTCCCTCCTGCTCAGGGGCATCAGAGCTTCCAGCTCTTTGTCATTTAAATTCTGAAGATTTTGTTTCAGCCAACAGGATGCCCGGCCCCCCTTGTCTCCTAGTTATAAAACAGCTTCCCATAGACAGTGAGCACCTTGTCACAAGACTGACCTTTCAGATGGGGGAGGCCTGGAGAGACCTGCCTTCCCCCTCCCTCCGCGTCAGAGGCTTTTCCCAGAAAGCCCTGGCTGACGCGCACTTGGGGAAGGCACATTTGACAAAGTGGACGGGGAAGGGTTCATTCTGTGTTAGACCTTCTGCTCCACTCTTGCAGAAGTCAAAGACAAACGTACTGAGTTCTCCATGTTTGGGAAAAATGCCATTTCCCCCTTCTCTTTCTTTTGGGCTTTCCATAAAAGCAGCTAGGGTTTCCCTAGTGATCAGTGTCTGCCCTCTCTGGGGAAAAGCCTGGTGCTTCTCCCAGGCCTTGTGGCCAACTTTGTTCATTGTGATCTCCTGGCAGAGGCCCCAGGAGGGTGGTGGGGTGCAGGCCCAGGCAGGTAGGGCACTCAATGCCCCTTCCCAGAGCCCGCTTAGAAACAGTGCCACAAAGGCCGGTGAGCTGTGCTCGGAGAGGATGGAGGGCGGGCATTGGGAAGGCAGGTAGCTCCGGCTACAAATAAGTCTGTGCTGGAGACTGATCGCCTCCCCCTTTAACAAACAATACTTTCAAACCAAGTGAAGATGCCTCACTTGGTTTGCACTGCCTGCCCACCCAGCCCAGATCTTGCACTGCCCCACAAGGGGGCAGCTTGGCGCCGTTGTTTTCAGAACTGTTGTGTCTTCACAGACAACAGGCACAGGGTGGGAATGACCCAGAGAGCTGAGGTGAGCCCAGGGAAGGCTGAGCATGCCTTATGTGAACTCTCTGGGATGACCTTTTTCAGGTCTTAAGAGTACGTGCACATACATCATGCTGTATCTTGAAGATGGGACCCAAGTCTAAACATGCAACTCCTTTTGTTTCATACACACCTCATAGCCCGAAGGTGATCTTACACAACATTTTTAGTGCACCTGTATTTGGAGTGTGACCTAGGCATGCTATTTCCCGGGTGTTGTGCCCCTGTGGATGTTTAGAACATTTCAGAATTTGGAACATTTGGGAACATCTGTATCTCCTTCAGAATCTGCTGCAAGCCTTCATTTGTGCCAATCCCCGGCTGCTGCAGGTGTGGAAGGCATCACTTTGCTGAGGGGCAGCTACTTGGTCAGGGTACTTACTCCTAGCAGTGATTCGGGGCAGAGGTAGGAAGCATTCCTGTAGCTCTCCAGCAGGCCCCTCCTGCTCAGTTGCCTTTTTCTGTTGCAACTCAAGGCTGAGTTTCTAGACCAAAGGCAGTAAACAGAACATTGCCGGGATGTTCCACCAGCCTCTCTCCTGCCCTCCCTATCATCCAGAACCCTGGGAAAAGGCCTTGGACACGGCTGGCCAGGGCAGGCCTACCCCAAGGAGTGCCATCGTGGCTCCCTAACTACCCACAGAGGGAGAGGGTCCCACTGTAGAGACAGGACCACTGTGGATACTCCCCTATAGTTACTCCACACTCCCACTCTCTTGCATGCCTGAGACCCTGCAGGGCATACCATCCTCCAGTCTCCAACCTGTCTCTCTCCAGGTTGTGCAGCCCCCTTATCTAAAATGCTTGAGACCGGAAAGATTTTGGATTTCGGGCTATTTTCTTCCCTTCCCATCCTGCTCTGGGACTCTGGGATGTCTTCCCTGGCAGCCATCATGTGCATCCAGGACACAAGGGACAGAGGCAGGGTGAGCTCCCACTAGAGACCATGCTCAGGCCACTCCTCTCCTCTAGCCTGACTTTTCCCCATCTGCCGCCAAGGGAGCCTTCGATCCTTGCAAACCAATCTGTGTTGTTGCCACCCAAGAACTGAGGTACCCCCATGTTCCCCAGCCTCCTCTATAGGTGGACCCAGCAATTGCTGGCTCTGGTGTGAAGGTCACCACTTGGCTTTTCCCCTCCTCCTCCTCCTCCTCCCAGAACTAAAAATAATGGCAGTGAAGAGGAGGAGGCAGCAGATAGGGAAATGCCTGACCACACAGAGCCTGGGCCTGCACCGGGAGCTGGCTCCCCTCGGCCTCTCTCAAGGCTGCAGCAGGGCTGAGAAGGAAGTAACAATTGTCGGAATCTGGGAGTGGCCGCCAGGAAGAGCACAGGGGGGGGCTCAGTCCTCTCCAGGACACTTCCTCATGGAAAAAGGCAGAGGACATTTAGCTTTCGTCTGGGAAAGGGAGCCAGGCACTGTGGCTGTCCCCACAACCCTCCCCAGCCCCCTCCCTCTCTGTCTCCCCAGAGATTTTATTTTTACTTTGGTAAATGCAAAAAAACAAGGCTCAGCTATGGAGGGTGGAAATTTACTGAGGGCCCTCACTGCGCTGAGTACCCTGCAGTCTTAGGGGTTGATCTCTCGGCTGAGAAGGGTGAGTGGGGTGCACTCCTAACACAGCTCCTAAGGAGAATTTCACAGCCTTAGGGGCCAGAGCGATTAATTCTTCCTTTCTGCCTAAGGCTCTGAAAAGGTAGGGCAGAGCCGCAAAACAGTAATTACCAGCTCATGTGTATTAAGGGCCTTTGACAGGCAGATGCAGCAATAAGTATTTCATACATACAATGAATGTATGCTGAGGTTATCTCAACTTGTCACGGAGGTGCTCTCAATGATCCCATTTTACAGATGTGAACACTGAGGCAAAGAGATTAGTCAATTTGCCCCAGGTTCTAGAGGTGGTTGGTGACAAGCCAAGCCTGTGGAGAGTCCCGGGTCTGCATCATTCTGCTGGCTGCTTGCTTTGTCATTTGTAACATGTAACTTTATAGCCAGATGACCTGGGACTCAGCTCCTGTTAGTCCTAGCTGATGGTCCTGGGCAAGTTTCCAGAACTTCCTGAGCTTCAGTTTTCTCCATCTCTGAAGAATGGAGATACCACCTGGGCTATACCATCGGCCAACAATAGGTTGTTCTCAAAGTTGAAATAGAACTTTGTCTGTGTGGGACCTGCTACAGACAGGAACACTCAGCCTCTCTAAAGTTCTGTTTGCTCTCTGAACTCCCAACAGCACAGGCCTGCAGAGATGAAACCCAGGAGAGGCAGCTCAAGGCTGGCTTGGCAGGTGTTGGCAGCAAGGCCTGCCATCCTTCTCATCCACCCCGCTACCAGTCCCATCTTTCCAGGAAGGGAGAGGGGGTGGGTGGGAGGGAAGGCCTCCCGGCCAGAGGAATGGCTTTGCCCTAGACACCTAAGCGCATCTGAGCACGTGTGAGTATTCACAGGGTGTTTAGATCCAGGAGCCGGGCAGAGAGGCCACAAGCGGGCAGTCCAGTCTCACCCCAAGCCAGGGCCCCCTGGGCTGCTCTGATCACCTACGCTGTTCCTGACGCAAAAGGCCACACAGCGGCGGGACACACGTTCTCTGGGCGGCCACATGTGCGTGCACACGGACTGCTTCGTCCTGGCTGGAAGATGACATTTAGAAAGCCAGGCATCTGAAAGGAAGCTCGCCACGGAAGGCGGAAGGAGCTCAAATGTCACCTTCCCTCTCCTTTCACAAGCAGCTTTCAGAAGGAGATCTCATTGGGAACCATGGCACTCCGGCACCACTCAGAGCCTCGGAGATGGAGAATCCTTCGGGAGACAAGCGCAAAAGCCGGAAGACACAGGTGAGCGCGCAGAAGGGACGAGAATTCCAACTCAAAGGCTGAGCGCTGGGAACTCCCACCTAAGGAATTTCTAACAAGGAAACTTTTGAGGAAGGGCTTACAGGCGGATCACACAGCTATATTTAGAAGATTATTTCCAAGCAAGACACACTGAAGCAATTCATATTTCTGAGAGATAGCGCCGAGTTGCCTGTGGCTAACGACACTCTGTAACATAGCGCAGACTTGCCGAGAACCAGAAGTCCCCAGCTGCCTTCCGAAGACACTTCAGCAGCCTGTCCCGGCAGAAGCTGATTTGCAGCTCCCAACTGGGCCATGAGTCACCCACTTTCCCTCTCTTGACTGGCTGTTCCCGGTCTCAGCTCAGCAGCCATGCTTCTGTTCACGTGTAGACTGCTGCAGGCACAGGAAATGGGTTGCCAAAGGCACACCAGTGAACCCCCAAGCATGAGCAAGATGCGTCACCCTCAGAACATGAGGCCCAGGTCATCCTGACGTCTGTGGGGATGTGTGACTTTCATAAACAGTCTGACTCACTCCCGTTCCTCCTGCATCTGTCAACTTGGGGCCCTGCTGGTGGCCGTGGGTGCTTACTTAGCCCTTTCTCCCCTGTGGTGTGAGAACCTGCAGAGCCAGCTCAGAGATAACATACTTGCCTCACTCTTTCAGAGGAGCAAACAGGGACATATTCTGCCTGTGTTAGTGTCCCCAAGGGGACATAACCGGGGATCAGGCTCAAGCCATTACCCCGGCGACCTGTTTGCCTGCTGAAGTAAGGAGGGATTGTCCCACTTAGTCCAGCAGGGACACCCACAGTCTTTCCATCACATCTTCCCTTAGGCTGCAGCCTTAACATTTGTTTGCTGAGATCCCATGAGGCATCTCAAGACCATTACACGGACAGGGAACAAAGTCTATAAATACAGCAGCAATGTCCGTATGTGTCACTACATTTTTCTACCCAAAGGACCTTTGCCCTTGGCCCACACAAGAGTCCCCTTCTTGACTGCATAGCTGACAGAAGGTTCCTGGTTCTCTTAGACTAGGGAAACACTGAAGGGTGTGAGTGAGTCATTAGAGACATCTGGAATGCAGAGGACAAGGAACAATAGCGACCTGAGAACCCCCCTCAGTCAAGGATCTCAAACCAGACCTCACTGTTCTTTGCAGACTGGGTGTAGCCCCCTCCCTGAGTCAGGACTGAAAGGCACGATGCCTTTGAGGGTCTAGGAAGAGAGGGTTGCCCTTGCCAGAATGTACCTGCTGCCTTCCTGGGCAGTGTGCTTGTCCCAGGGTGGGGTTGGCGTGTGCCACAGCTTACGAACTTTAGTCTGGATAGACCCTGAGAATGGCACAGGATGAACACAGTGTCCCAGGATGTCCATCCTCTCTCAGTGACCAGAGCCCTGTCTGGTAAGCTGGGCCCCGTCGAGGTCTCTGGGGAGAGCCCGTATTTAGGAACTGTAGCGTCTCTTCTAGGGAACAGACCCAGCTGGTTGATTTACTCCTCTTCACTTTTGATGTTATTATTAGGCACATCTGTCTCCGAGTGAAGTCACCAAGGAAAAACCCAAGCAGAGGAAAATATTTTCAAGTAGTAGGTCACTTCAATCTTCGGAAAAGGAAGCAAGTGGATAAACTAACTGCCAGAGGATTCCAGAATTCAGGATGACCAAAGAGGAAAATGGAAAGCATGTGTTCTGGGAACGGGGGACAGCTGAAGGCCGGCCAGCCAGCTAGCCACTCTCCCTGAAGCTCAAAGATCCAGGAGAAGATCCTTTTAGTGACGAATGACCAGTTGATAAGAGACAGAGCTTCCTCACTCGTGGCCATCAGACTTAACCTTGGTCAGCTATGATTTTCCCTTTTTCCTAAATTAGTTGCCAAAATTCGAAAATCACATTTCATATGAAAGTCCAATGCCTCTTGCACACACTGAGACTGCAGTCCTGGCAGCTTGGGACTGAAGAGTGGCCACTTGGGATGAGGTCCTAGTTTTAACCTGTCAATCACTAGCCTGGTGTCTGGCAGCATCTGTGTTAAGAGGCAACCGAACGTGAATACCCCAAAGAAAGCACCCAGCCCCAGCCCTCAAACATGGCCATGGACTCTTTCTCCATCTGCAAACAGATGAAAAGGATGGACCACATGTAGCTCTCATCTACAGGGAGGATGAGGAAGGCAGAGCAAAGAAGCGTTGGAGGAACCGAGAACGTGTCGTGAGCTGGGTGACATGTGGCCACATGGGTACAAAGACTAAGACACATCCAGAGCCAGGGAGGGGACAGGGGGAGAAACACACCAGAAGCCTCAGAGGTCACCTAGGAGGGCAGAAGCTGAGGTTTTGGAACTTGCCGAGTACACCTAGTACCCGGGTTAGGCACCCAGTCCCACTGCTTTCCTGGGCCTGGGGCCATGACACCGGATCCCACTCATTCTGTGTGTGTCTATGTCTTATATGAAGCCCGGCCTCTCCAAACCCTCATAGACAGAGACCAAGCTCTGTCTGGGGACTCTCCTGGGTTCCTACCCTCCATGCCCTCTCTCCCTGCAAAACTGACCTATTCATGTTTGCCTGCTGGGCCTGGGCGTAGAGATGAAGACACTAGCCTGTCTGCTGGCAGTCACCTGCCTCACCTAGAGGACAATGACTTATCGTTTAAATGATGCTTCTCAGCTCCTCCTCTTTGCACTTTCCCAGGTCCTGTCTACTCCCCACTGTGCCCCTGAATGGCTTCTCCTTTGCAGGGTTATTCCTCCATGCCTCACACAGCCCACATCCTTTTTTTCTGCCTGCTTAGAGGTCTGGTTATATTCTGAGTATCACTCCTTACAGAAACCATTCCTGAGGGCAGGACCCCAGACCCTAGCAGCACACTTCCTGCCCGGAGCTGGGAGCTAATGATACATATTGAACTAAGTAGCCATGGGCCTCCCGAGCCCTAGATCCTGGCTGAGAGGACAGGAAAGAAATCTCACTCAGTTTCTACAGCCATGACTGAAAATGTCTGGCTGGATGCAAGCTGAGATTTCTAGACCAGAAGGATGCCTCCTGCACTCCTGGGGGCCAAGAACAAGGGGAAAAGCTCCCAACTCCACTCTACTCTAGCTCCACCTTCACTCACGTGGCATGAGGTGGCCGCACGGGCGTAGAGATTAAGACACTAGCCTAGCCCCTAGGGACAGCGGTGGACAAAAGCCAAGGATTAATTTGGAAGACCCAAGCCCCATCAGACCATCTGCATTTTCTGACCTCAGTGCTGTTCCTGGCTGCTGACAACAAGGCTGGGGCTACTTTCTCCCATAGACCCGGGCCAGGGCGGGCCAGGGCCAGGCAAATGAGAAAGGGAGATCCACAAAGGTGAACATCAAGGCAGGCAGAGCTAGACAGAAAGGTATCCCAGGCTAGGAAGGGGACTTATTTCTAGAGACACAGCTCCACAGCAAGACCTGTGTAGACACTCGTCCCCTATGCCATCTACTCTTAGCCTGCACTACCTTCCTCTAGGAGGTTTTAGAAAGATCCATGCCAAGTGAGAACAGATCTACCGGGCTTGCTCCATGTCCAGCCAGCCCCTTTCTGGCAGTGACAGCCTTGCTACCTCCCTTCTGTCCTAGGTAGGAGTCCAGTGGCCCTGGTTTGTCATCCCTACTGTCTGCTCTTATTTACCCAGCATATCCAATACCGTATCCACTATGGGTGCCCTGCTGCGTTCTGGCTTCAGGCTTAAGCCCAGGGAGTACGGAACGAAGAGGGATAAGCACGGGCCTGGTAACCCAAACAGCAGAGGATGCCAAGCAGCTTTATAAAGGAAGGCACAGTCACGGGCTACCGATAAGGGAGGCATTACTTGGGGAGGAAGGGGGAATAAATGAAGGGAGTTTCCGGGAAAGATGGCCTTTCTTTAAGAGCTGTGGAAGGAAAGCAGAACATGGGTCAGAGGGAAGGAAGAAGGAAAGTGAGTTTCGGGCTTGCAGAAAGCATGAGCAAAAGTGGAGAAGCAGAAGGGCTCACACAGAACCATAAACAGTGCAGTGCCATGGGACGGAGAGGGTTAAACCGCAGGGACCGTACAATGCAGAATTCAACAGATTCCAACCCACATCCCAACCTTCGGTCCAACTCTCAAACATTGTGTCAGGCTTAAGTCTTTTTTCTTCCCAACACCAGGATTCAAACCTAGTGCAGTGTGGCACATATCTACAACTGAGCTCTACACCCCTAACCACAGACTTTTAATAACACACACAAGCATCAAATCCACACAGAGATGCCTCTCGTCCCTCACAAGTATCATATTCTACATGGAAGCTCGTTCAGAGAACTCTGGTTATAAAGCCAGCCCCAGACTTACACAGAGGGAACTCCCTAGGTTTCATGAGAGACTTTCCGGCATTCTCCATCAGCTGAGCGCACTGTGAGCCAGCTTCTTCCCAGACCCTATGTGATTGCATGTTCCTGAGCGTAGTGCTCAGTCTAGAAGTTAAGTCTGGAAGCACAGTTGTTGTAAAGGCATGGAAACAGAGCCCCATCGCCTCCATCCCGCCATCTGAGGGGAACCACTTAGGGTTTTGATTTGTGTTTAAAGCGTGGTAACAGTGGTTAGGGACATGTCTGAGTGGGTGAAGTGTTTGCAATGCAGGCATGGGATTCTGGGTTTGGATCTCTGGGCCCCATGTAAAAGTCAAGGGCAGAAGCAAGTGCCGAGGGACAGCAGTGGACACCAGAGCTCAGTGGTCAATCAGTCCAGCCAAAACAGCATGCCCCAGCTTCGCTGAGATCCTGTCTCAGAGACTAAGGTGGAAAAGCAAATGGAGAAGACACCCCAACTTCAGCTTCTTGCTTCTACCCATGCACACACTGGCACACCCCCCACATCCACAGGCACACAGTACACACAAAAACCATATCAATAGCATAGACATTCGATCATCCTGACGAACTGAGGCTAAGAAAGGTACTCCAGTTTTTGGAATTCACTGTGATGGGATTTTCATGAGTTTAGGCTAGGCTTTTTTCATCTAGTCAGGCATCTGTTGCTTCAAGTGAAAAAAAAAAGTTCTGAAATGATCATGAGCTCAGAGAAAAGCAAGATCAACAACAGACAAAGAAGATCTATTTTCGTGAAATCTGATACATTTACAGAAGTCTTGGCAACAAAAATTATAGTGTTCCTTTTGTTACCACTACAAACCAATGTGTAAGTAAGTATCCCCAGTAAAGATAAGGTAATTAGCAAGTGTTTAACACATTAATAACTCTGCCTTTTAAAAATGAGCATGATCAGCTACATAAAATTCATTAGCAGAAGTTTCACTTTCCTCTTACAATTTATTTGTCCTTTAATTGCTGAAGATAATTTTTGTCATTACAGAGATAAGGAATTGGGTGCCTTTTATTGTTGTTGTTTTTTTGAGACAGGGTTTTTGTGTGTGGTCCTGGCTGTCCTGGAACTTGCTCTGTAGACCAGGCTGGCTTCGAACTCACAGAGATCTGCCTGCCTCTGCCTCCCGAGTGCTGGGATTAAAGTTGTGTGCCGCCACTGCCTGGCTGTGTTGTTCTTTTTTAATCTGCTTCTGGAGCCAGATAAGCTAGAAACAGCGCTGGCCACTTCTGATGAGAAAGTTAGAGAAAGAGGCAAGTCATCTGGAATAGCAAAAATCATCTAAGGCCCCGCCACCATGCCGAGGAATTTGGACTGCCGTCTGTAAGTGACACTGAAAATGGCCAAGAATTCTGACTCTTCAAAATGTAAAACTGCCCAAGGAAACTGTCAAAAGGAAAAGTCAAATAAGTTGGAGAAAAACTTGTATAAAACACATTATGGTTGAAGACAACAGATTTTGAATATAAAGGACTCAAACAAAACGGCAGGGTGTTAACAAACAACCTAGCAACATATGTATAATCCAACACACACACACACACACACACACACACGCACGCACGCACGCACGCACGCACACAATGAAAACAATATACCGTCTGTCTATCAAATCGTGCAAAGGTTAAAAAATAATAAAGATGAACTCTGCAAACAAGACTGTAGAGGATCACAGGCCGACACACTGTTGAGATGTGCTCCCAAAATGCACGTGATCTTCTGGAAAAAACAGACCAGGAATATGTTTCTAGGGCTCTAAAAATGTCTCAACCTTTCATTCACTTATTTTTACCTCTGGAAATCTACTTAAGGAAACACTCTAAAATATGGAAAAAGTTACAAGCACAAAAATGTTAATGAAGCCATTGTTTCTAATAACAATAGTATTGAAAATAACCCAGCATCCAACAATGGAGGAATGATTAAATAACTGTGGGGTACATCCGCACAGGATTTAATTGATCATTGACCCAACTGATCATTTGGTCCTCAGCTATAAAGACTAAAAAGCTACATGAAAGTTCTTCCTATAACATTAAGCTGATGGGAGGCAGGAAGGACATAAAAATGTGCATAATTTGTTTCTTTTTGCAGGGTTGACAATCACATCCAGGGTCTTAGTTATGTCAGAGACATGCTCTACCACTGAACTACATGCCTCACCCCCAAATGGACTTTAAAAGGCTGCAGAGAAATATAGCCATTGGTAAGTACCCATTTCTGCACTGTGATCTTACACTGACCCCAACAGACTCTCTGACCCTTTGCTCTGATTTCTATTTCTTATATTCTATTGTACTGCATGCAAATAAGCTGTCAGGCTTCCTCATACCATTCCTGAGTAAGACGGAAGATAAACCGACAGATTAATAAGCAGCAAAAGCCAGGTATGGCGACACTGTAAGTTTGAGGGCAGCCTGGTCTAGACAATGAGTTGCAGGCCAGCCGGGGTGTCAGAGTGAGACCCTGCCTCAAATCATCATCAACAGAGTCTGTGTCTACTTATGATGGCAGCACCACAATGACCCACTTTATTTTTATTCATGTGCACGGATGCTTTTCCTGTGTGTATGCATGCACACTGTGTGCGTCCCTGGTGCTCTTGGAAGTCAGAAGGTACTAGGTCGCTTGGAACTGGAGTTACATATGGTTATGAGCTGTCATGTTGATGCTGAGAACTGAGCCTGGGTCCTCAGCAAAAACAGAAAGTGCTCTTAACCAGTAAGCCATCGCTCTGCCCCTGCCTTCTTTTAATTTATTTAAAGTTTCTATACAGCTTACTTTTTTTACAATTATATATATATACATATATATGTATGTATATATGTATGTTTACACACACACACACACACACACACACACACACACACACACACACACACGAGAGAGAGAGAGAGAGAGAGAGAGAGAGAGAGAGAGAGAGAGAGAGATCACGTGAGCAGGCTGCAGCACTAGCTTACCCAGCTCTTTCATGTCTCTTCCTGTGTCTGGCCTGAGAACACAGTCCCCTCCAACAGGGCCCTTCCTCTGAGAGACACACAGATTTCCTTTCCCTCTATCTTGGTCCCACAAGGTCAAGACCAACCCTGTTCCCTGCATAGGATGGCTGTTCTGTGAGGACTCCAGGGAACTGCAGAAGCCTAGGAACATTAAAGAGGGGCCAATTTGATGGCAGACGGATATAATAGTTTGGTGGGGGCCTTCCTAGTATTAAAATCTGAGCCAGGAGGATAGAGAAATGGCTGAGCAGTTAAGAGCACTTGTTGCTCTTGCAGAGGACTTGGGTTCAGATCCCAGCACCCCCATGGAGACTCATACCATCTGTAATTCCAGTTCCAGGGACTCTGATGCTTCCTTTCCACCTTGAGGACTCCAGACACACAGACATTGTGCACAGACATACACGCAGACAAAACCCTCATAGACATTAAAAAATAAATCTTAAAAAACAAAATCAGTGAGGACAGTAGTGGAGATGACACCTCTTGAGGAGAACTTTCCACAAAGAGCAGATGAACCCACTGGGAGCAGATGAACCCACTGGGAGCAGGGACCATGGCCTCAAACACGCTACAGATATGATGCCTCATAGCAGCCCTCAATACAAGTCACTGCTAACAGATTCGTTCATTTATTGTTGAAAAACACTTAGAGTGTGCTAATGTTCTAGGTGTATGTACCTGGAAGCAGCTTGAATTCTAGGTGGAAAGAGACCATAGAGATAAATATTGTGCTGGGTGCTGGCGAGCGTTCTGAAGATTGCTAAAGGCAGGTGTGGGGACAGGGCTGGCCAGAGGGCAGCGGGGGTGGTCTCTGCAGCCTGTTTTCTGCAGGGATCGTGGGGCTGGGCCATGCCTGGGCAGAAGGAAAGACACTGCCGGTAAAGGCAGCAGGTTTGAGCAGATGTCCTGAAGTTGGGCATGCTGGGACAGTGTGTGGAGAGTGGAACGGAACCAGGTTGGACCCTACAGAGATTTTCAGGCTGTTCTTAAGATGTGGGCTTTTTACAGGGTGGGAAGCTTCCATACATTTTAAGCAAGGGGGTCTTCTAAACTGCACTGGTTTTTGTAGAGTGGACCCGGGAAAAGCAGATGAGAAAGGGTGAAGGTAACAAAGGTCAACTCTGAGGGGGCTGTAATTGTCTAAGAGAGAGGGGACTATGTATACATACAAATACATACACATATGCATATGCATACGCATACACATATGCATATACACATACATACACATGTGTTTTGAGACCTCCCTTTCTCCACTGTAAGCTAACTAAGAATGTCTTTCAGTGTGTGTGCAGGGCCCCAGCTCCTTTGAAGTTCCACTCCACCAGGAGGTCCGGTCTCTATTGAGACAAGGTTCCTGCCATCAGCAGGGCAAGGGACATACCTCTTTGCACTAGAAAAAAGAATCAACAGCATGGCAACACCATACCAGGTGCACAGGGATGAGTCTGGGTCTTGCCTTAGGAGAGGGGACCTGGATGATGGGTCCCAGGCTCACCTGGTTGATGTGACAACCTCATCGTTTCTTGACAGCAGCTCCCAGGGCAGCTGTGATCTTGAACAGATCTGGAGGGACCTGTACTTGGCTCTTATACCCTAATTCTAGTCATTAGAAACAAAATGAAAAACAAAAAAACCTGTCACACCGAGAATTGTGGCCCTTCAAAGCCATCATCCTGCTAGCATGTATCAAGAATACAATGACATTCTTCTACTGAGTCCAGTTTAAAACAGATGAACTGGATCATGGTTCAAAAATTCTATCCTGCTTAGGAGTAGAGACGATTTAAAGAGTTAGTACAAGGAACCTGTTGGGCTAAAGACAACCACAGCAACCAGGTAGTGGAACCAAAAACTAGTCTAGCCAAGCACTAACCTGTTGTCAAAGTGATATTGAGAAACTATACAACGTTGAGAAGTTTCTTGGACTTGTACACAATTATTTGTGTTCTCACCTATAATGAGATCCTTGGAAATTCTGCAGATGTATGGAAGCCTCTGGACACAGAATAGAGTGTATGAAACAGATACAGTATCAATGCATTCTGAAGACAGAGCAGCATCAACATAAAATACACACTTACATGGAAGAATGACACAGGGTCAGACATAGTATCTTCTTGTGATGGTGATATTGGTTATCAACTTAACCTAAGAGACAAACCTCTGGGCGTGTCTATGAGGAAGCTCATAAATTGGGTTAACTGAATTGAGAAGACCCATCCCAAATGTGGGGAGTACACCACACCATGGGCTGGGGTTCCATACTGAATAAAAAGAAGGACAGATGAGCACGAGCATTCATCCCCTCTGCTTTGTGACTGTGGCTGGAAGGTGACCAACTGTCTCCCTCTCCGGCTGCCATGACCTCCCTACCCTTGAACTGTGAGCCAAAGAAAACCTTCTCTTCCTTAAGCTGCTTTCCTGAGGCATTTTGCCACATCAATGAGAAAGTAGCTAATCCACTATCAGTATAGATGCATGCTGTAGAATAGATATCGTACGTAGTGTGTACATGTATCTATAGTATAGGTGCATATACTACTGTACTATATACATCAACATACACACACACACACACACACACACACACACACACGCACGCACGCATGCACGCACGCGACGTAGTGTGTACATGTATCTATAGTATAGGTGCATATACTACTGTACTATATACATATACATCAACATACACACACTCACACACACACACACACACACGCACGCACGCACGCACACACACACACATGCACGCACGCGTGTGCTATTTACATTTCTTGGCCTTTCCGCTCTATTTTCTACCCATCCAGAGTAGGAAGCATGATGAGCATAGATGTCTATATCTGAATGTCTTGCAAATGTCTCAGACAGCAGAGAGCTAGAGGAAACTCTCAAGTATTCCTCAGAGAGATCTTGGCCAAGGAGGCTTCTTGCCTCTCAGGTTCACTGTTCTACTGAACAGTGAGTAAAGGTTAAGCAAACACAAAGGCTGTCTTGACGTGTTTCCTCTTTTTTGGCTCAGTGACAGCATGTTTAGGGGCTGGGCTGGGGATGCTTTATAGCCGTATATGCCCCCAGCGCCTCCATTTTCCACTTGATTTCAGTTGTTCAGGGGTGATTAGCTTCACCCCACCCCTGTTTTCAGTGACAGAATTTCTCAGGCTTGAAGGCTTTGAGAAACTAGGGTGGGTTTCAGAGAGGCTCTCCTCATCCCACACCAGCAAGTGACTTTGAAAGCACTAGTATCTAAATATCTAAAACTAACGACTCCTTCAGGCTCTCAGCCGCCCTCTCCTGGCATCCCACCTCTTTGCCATCCTTCCTTGTCTCCTTTTGCTCAGTAGCTGCCCACTGAGTGTGGCTCTGCTCCCATTCCGCGTTCAGAACAGCCATTGTAGTGTCTGTTCTGGTTCATTCCTGAGGATGCGACAGGCCTGTGACCTTCCTATTTACCCACACGCGTGTGGCTGCAGTGTCCCTCAATAGCTAAGGACCCTGCGTCACCACTGTGGTGACTCCTGCTTGTTCCCTCTCTACAGAGCTCAGGAGAACTGCACTTCGGGTTTGCTGTTCCAAGGCCAAGGGACTGTCAAGACTATGCCAGAGGAGCCTTGTCCTTTAGAGAACCTGAAATGTATGTGCTTAATGACACAAGCTTTAAAAAAAAAGGAAGCCGGGGAGCTCTCTGCAGCAGCTCATGCTCCACCCGCCCCCTGGGTGCTGAGGAGGAAGTGGCTGCTGTAACCCCAAGGGGAAATACTTGCTTGACACAGGAAAATGGAACGCTTAGCACTTTCCATCAGCAGCCTGAGAGCAGTAGCCACACCTGGAAAGACTTGCACCAGAGCTCCCCCCGCCACCCCACAGTCACCCCAACCCCAGGCATGGACTGGATTACAGACACATACAAGTTCACTTTTTTTTTTCCTCTTTCAGAAACACTTCAGCTCGGGGAGAGCACTCATTGTGACTTCCCTTACCATTGGCAAGGAATGGCCAGGAGCCTCCCGGGAACTGTGGGGAGGAGGAAGGGAGGAGGCTGGGTGGTGTCCTTGAGAGAACACTGAACAAGAGGTAGGTAAGCTGAGCTCCAGGGCCTGCCTGGCCATCCCTAACCATGGAACTCTGGGAGAACTAGTTGTTCTTGGCACCTACTTCCTCTGTACCCAGGGGAATCATCACTGGTGGGCTTATATGTTCATGTTGCTGTAAGAACCATACAGGGTGGCAAACAGATGGCGCTCTTGGGGCCTATACCTACTGGGTGTCAACTCTCACACCTTAAACTCTGTCCAAGTCCTGACGTGGCTCCCAAACGCTTCCCCTCAGCTCCTCTCCACTCCAGCCTCAGTCACCCCGAACCCCATCTGCAGTTGTACCCATACTTCTGCAGAGTTTTGCTAGAGTATCCTATGGTGTCAAGAACAGCAAGTCCAGTACCAGAGATGGGAGGAGCCTGAGCCCCAGCGCTCCACTCCCACATTCTCTACATCCAAAGGCAGCCTTCATCCTCAACGACTAATTTGCCTGCTCGAAGGGTCAGTGGCCCCAATTTTCCATGTAGTAAAATGAACATCTGGTTGCAGTGTGGTGCCTTATGCAGAGCCTTCTAACTCAGAATTCCCTGCAGGGTGATTCCGACGGTTAAAGCAATCCAGAAAGCGTAATCACAGACACCCCATCCTACCTCATTTCCCTTTAGCTCTGTACAGGCTAGGCCTGGCACAGCAGGTCAGCCATCTTGGTTTCAATATTACTTAAAAATTCTAAGGAAACAAAAAGTGGCAGTTTGTATAAACCACTGCCCACAGGCCCTGATACTCACAGGATGCTTCTCAGTTCTTTCAATACACTCGTTCAAAGGGATCTTAGGTCTGGGTCACCACCCTGCTGCTTCAGCTGGAAGTGCAGCACTATGGCCCTTCCCACATGCTCCCCCTGCTTGGTGACCTTGAGAAACAGCTCAACCTTTCTGACAACCTTGGCTTCCTCATCTGCAAAAGAGGGATAACAGACAAGCCCTGCCCCAATCCCAGGATATTATGGTAACGGAGTGGGAAAACAGATGTGAAAGTGCTTTACAAACCACAAGACATGCTCCAAATTCAAGTCACCAAGATCTAGAAAATAGTCTTGAGAAGAGTCCAGAAACCTGGGAGTATTTTATTCTGATTTGTTAAGGGATTTATAACATACCTTGACTTAAAAGGAATTTAGGGTGCTGGGCGTAACGGCGCTCCTCTGTAATCTTAGCATTCAGAAGGCTGATACAGGAAGATGGTGGATAGAGGCCAGCTTGGTCTACAATGAGACTCCATCTCAAAAAAGCCAAAGGGGGAGGGGTGGAGAAGCCAGTGTAGGTGCCCAGAAGTATCCTTGATTTCTAAACCAGCATCTCCAAGCATGGCACATAAATAGCCTGTTGATTCAGGAAGCCTTAAGCATAACATGAAGACAGAGCTCTTTCCCTTGTCTCTTTTTGCTTATTTTGGGTTTTGAGCCCTGAAAAGAACATGGACAACCTTACCATACTGCCTTTTAGTTGAGAATTAAAGGTCGTCTCCTAGAATCCTCTTCCCACCCTGGCAACTGGCTCTGTAGTCAGCAATATACCCGCTCCAGCTGGGTGCTGGGGTGGAAGCCTAGAGCTATGTCAAATGCTGTTTAGCCAAGATCTTAAGGACAAAGACATCCCCATCCACTTTCCCTCGGGTGGTGTGACCCCCCCAGGAAGGAGACAGAAAGAGTTTCCAGGACACACAAAGACTTATTCTGCTCACAAGGGTATTTACCAACCCAGCCCACTAGACTGTGCCAGGATTGGCGTGAAAGAACAGAGTTGGGACACCTCTGCCTCAGCTCCTGGCAGATGTGCCCTTCTCTATTATTAGCAACCCAGGCAAGATGCCATCGGCTTGGGGACACCCCTTTGTGTCAAGGGGGAAGGAGGCAGGAGGAGGAGGAGCATGTGCTGGAGAAAGAGGCAGGTGGAACTGCCTGAGGCTTCCTCTAGAGAAAAGAGAGCAGGGGACGCTTTCCAACAGCCTGTCCCCTCAGCTTGCTAAACCTCAGACACACCTAAACTTCAAAGTTCACCCTGTATGTAGCTCGAGGTGTACCCCTGCACAGCTAGGCCCAGCTCAGTCACCGGAGGCCTCTGGGTGTGGAACCGCAGCAGCAAAGCTGGAGAGGCCTAGAGAAACAGAGTAAGTAGAAAATTGGAGAAGCCCTCCCTCCTCCCTCCCCCCTTCCTCCTTCTGTGACAGAGATGCAATTTACTATAGCCCTAGACTGCAGCCCTAATGCACTTACACTCCCTTCAAAGGATGGCTACCATTGATGCAGTCCTGTTCCATGAATCACTTTATTCCTGTGAAAAGTAGGGACCATCCTTGTGTTACAGATGAGAAGCAATGGAGAGCCTAGGAAATTTGTCCAAGGGAAGAGCATGGCATATGCTGATTCAGTGGGTCAGGATGAAAGGCAGAGGACTGTCACCTCCTACACACACACACACACACACACACACACACACACACACACACACAGAGCCCTGCTATAACACCTATGCAATCTATGAGACACTATGCGACACTTTTTTTTTTTTTTTAAAGCGTAACACCTTTTGTATAAGAAAAAAGGAGAAGGATTTCTTTAAAAAAATATTGCCTGTCCGTAGTAGAGTCTAGATTTAGGAAGATCTGTTCAACTCCAGAACATGCCTGCTGGTCACACATCTTACAGTATAAAAAGGAATTCTGCAAAGGAACCAACCAGCAAGTGGCATTTATTCACTAACCAGGACAGAGTGGCCTAGGGAAAGTCAAATAAAATTCCACACAAGTCAGCTACCAGGAACGGGTAAGACAGAATCAAGGATATTGTTCTATTCAGTGTTTGGGGACACTGGCCTCTGACTCCGTGGAGAAGAGAATCCAATTTGTTGCAGAGGGCTGCAGACCTCCTACAGTGCTCTGCCCGACCCAGGGCAAGGGCTGAGTCCCAGAAGGAAGCGGGGTAGCCCAAAGCAGAAGAAAGGCTAGGGACTGGTCTCTACACTACAGCGTCATGTTCATTCTGGCCTTCCCTAGTCCTGTGCAACTTCAAGCCAACCTGTGTGTGTTCCCCGTGGGTTTCTACATCTGTAACACGAGCTTGGGACATTGACAATTAATAGGAAAAGTGTCTAGCAGTCGATGATACCAAAATGTTCATTATTATTATCATGACCAATCTTGGTCTGGGAGACAAAGAGTGGATTCAATACATGGGAGGTGGTGGTGGCGTTTAGGGCCAACCCAAGGACTGATGCATGCTAGGCAAGCATTCTATCACTGAGATCCACTACCCAGCTCCAGCTCCATTTACTTAGACTTCTGTTGTTGTTATTTGGGTATTATGTTTTTGAAATGGTCTCACTCTGTAGCCCAGGCTAGCCCAAAACTTACTCCGTAGCACAGACAATCCTTCTGCTTCAGCATCCCAAGTGTTGGGTTTACAGACATGAGCTACCAGCCTAGCTCCGTTCTTTGCCTACTTGTAAAAAAAAAAAAACTAGGGCTTTGGTGAGGCTTGTTCACAGGAGACTCATTCTAAGCCATTCTGTTACCCAGAAGGTGGTTTCCTGTGTGTAGAGTGAGGCCTCCCCAGAAGCACCCACAGGTGTCAATCAAACCACTCTCAGCCAGGCTGCAGGAAGAGGGGCATCACAGGGGCCAAGCCCTAGGCAAGCATTGCTTTGAGGGTAAGCCTGCAAGGGAGAGAGTCCCCAGCCACTTTCTCTAGAGATTGCTTCCTCGGTCCCTTTCCAAAGAGGTGCTTACTCCCCTCAATAACTTATCTTCATTGTTTGCTCCAGGGGTGACCTCTCCATTTGTGGAAATTAAAATGTCCTCAAACTCCAAAGAAGACTATCTCTTTCCCAGTGTGCCAGCCGTCTCCTGTGCGCCACAAGCCCTTGCTGCTTTGAGCTCCTTCAAGTCTGGTGGTTTATGTTCCTGGAGTTTGCAGGGAGCTAACCTGGTCTCACAGTGTCCTGAATCTGACAACTCATGTCAAACATGTCAGTTCTCAGCCTCCACGCAGAGCCTGGGAAGATTACAGATTCAGGGGTGGTCTCTGAGATCCAGTGGTTGGGATGATTTGTGAGGAATAACCTTAATGTTCTATGTCTCCTTTCAATTGGTGTTTTTTTTTTTGGGGGGGGGGAAGAGATGGACATATTTCTTTATCAGATTAACTCAAGGCTCTACTCAAAACTGCACTGGAATAGTAATAAAAGCAAGCGATGCTTAGGAAAAAGCCTAACAAGGCAACTACGAGGGGTTTTTACTTCATTTTCTGAATTAATCCACAACAAACATGAATGTTTTTTCCTTTTAAATAGGAGCTAAAGGTTACTGTTTTAAATTGCACTTCACAGGGAAGAGCCAAGAAAGTGTCCAACTTCTGAAAGCCGCTTTTACCAGTGTTGAAGGCCGCTTTTACCAGTGTTGAAGGCCTCATTCTCCGCCAGAGAGGAAATATGAGAAGGATCCTGAGAATGCCATGCAGGGAAGAAGAGGGGAAACGCCTCTGTGGCCTCTTCACTGATGTCTACGCCTTAGACCTGTTCACAGAGGCCATCACCCCAGAGTCAGCAGAGCCCTCAGGCCGCTAGGGACCGCTCCAGGGTGGCACGTCCCATCCTCACGGAGGGCGGGACCTGAGAGCCTAGGGTGTCCAGGACGTGGCTCCACCCTGCCTTTCCATGACGCCGTGCTCCGCGGGAAGGGCCAAGTGCGTGAGGGGCGGGACAGAAGGCGGGGCCAGCACTAGGACAGAAGGACCTGAGCAGACTAAGGGGAGGGCAGGAAGGAGGGAGGGCATCGCAGAGGAGGGAGGGGCAGAGCAGAGTTAGCTGGGGGCCTGAGTTCCTAAGACCCTGAAATAGCGCTGGGCTTCCTGAAACCAGTTTGCCTTCCTGAAAGGCAGCACCGAGTCTCGCTCGGTTTGGCGGGAGAAGTGGGAGGTAGGAATGTCTGTGACCACAGTAGAAGGAACAGAAATCCCTTTTATGAACAGGAGAGTGAATGCTAAACAGTCGGTGGACTTTAGGAGAGCAATGGCACCACAGTACAGAGAGGAAGGAAAAAAAGAGGACCCACCTTTCCCAGCAAGGGCAGGCACACAGAGATAGACGGCTGTCACAGGAATTTGTCAAGAGTTGTGACTCAGTTTAGTTGAAGCCAAAGCAAAGTCCAGACTGTGGGACTGAGCCTACGGACTTCTGCGGTCCCAGACACAATTTCAAGCGACTTCGTCCACCGGGAGAATCTATCCGCCCCCTTGCCTCCCGAAGCGTCTAGATACAGCAGAGCCTGCCCCTGGGGTCATCAAGCAAGTGAAAAAGTTCAATGTGAATGCAAGACATCTCCACCCCTCACCCCACCCCACCCCCACCAGGGTGCTCAGGCCGTGTGAATAATGGGTGCAGCTGTATTCTTTCATAGTGCCAAAAATGTCCCCAGATAACCAAGTGGTCAGCCTCTGAGGTCAACTCCCTGTGCCTGCCAGATCCTTGAGAACTGATGGAATCTCCAGACACACCGTGTGGACATTTAGCTGAGGGCTTTGCCTCCCCTCATCATGTCAATTTCTCAGAGAACCAGACTGGGGCTCGGACCAGGGCACCCAGCCCACAGGCACGGCTGCAGGCTCCTGGAGAGAACCGCATTGTCCCTTTGTCTCAGCCTGGGAATGATGCTCCCACTTGACTCAGCCTGCTACCTTAAGGAGTGGTACTTAATTATTTGCACATCATCCAGCTAGTCGTCCACGATAGACATTACCATCCTTCAAAAGGTTCAAAGAAGAAAGAGAAAAGAACTGATACTTCAGGTACACACTCCAAACCTGTCATTACACAAGAGAGCTTCCCAGCCATTTCCTGAGCTGGGACAGAGTTGGGAAGTCTAGAGAATCTACTACAACCACACCCCAAATCCAGCCCAGGCTAGCCAGATGCCAGGCTGCTTTCTGCAACTGCCTACAGCCTATAGAAAAACACCTGCATCAAGGTAAAAGATTTTATTCCAATATTAAATATAGACAAAGAAAAAAACCAGTTTACATATTTTTGCATGGTATGGACTGGGGAGTTGGGCTTTCTCCTTTTCCATCTACCACATTTACAAACCTCGGCCTGAGCACTGAAAGTGAGCAATGCAGGTCCATTTGCTGGTCATTTTATCAATCTGAAGAACATAATTTGCAACTCTCTGGGCAGTTGTCCCATCTCCTCCTTTTAAACAAATGCATGCTAGCAGGGCATGGGAGCATGCACCTAATCTTAGCATTCAGGAGATGGAAGCACCTCAAGATTATCCTCAGCTACATACCAAGTTTGAAGCTAGGCCACCCATTGCCTTGAAGCCCTCCAGACACAGCAGAGCCTGTCCCTGGGGCTTCAGGAGATTGTCTCCAAAATAAATAAATGTCTGTATTCAAGAGTCCATCTCAGACACCCATGCCAGGACTCTCTGTTGCATACAGAATGAATGTCATTAGTAAATGAAAAGTCAGATGCAGGGTCCTCTGGACACAGCGGGCTGAAAAATATCTCAGCTTCCCTAGGGACCCAAGGTAGCGCCCATGTCCATGAGCAAGCGCCGATGAGGCTGGCAGAGAGGTGGTTCCTAACCTTGGCCAGGCATCAGCGCCACCTGGGACTTGTTGCTGTGTCCCTCTCCCAGGGATTCTGACCTAACAGCTTAGGAGTGAAATCTGGCAGAGAGTCAGTAAAGCCTCCAATGTTTTTTCCAAACTGCAGCGCAGACCGGATCCACCTGGCTAGTGTTTAATCAAAGTGGTCCATGAGGGCTGCTAGGAAAGTGTGCGTATCAGTCAGTGAGCAGGTCTGGTTCTTGGAAACAGGGACATCTCAAAGACACTTGTGTGCACTCACAGTGAAGCATACCATGGCAGGGCCAGGAGAGGGTTGGAAACCCTGCGGACAGAAATCCGTATCTAAGCCCCAGCACTTCCTGCCCTCTGTGGTGTGACTTGGGCCAAGCCACCTAATTATTGTGAGCTTTAGTTATGTCACGTGTACATGGGCATGGCAGTAATAATAATACTTGCGGTGCAGGGTAGAAGACTTAGTTATAGTAGTCAGTACGTTGTTAGCAAATAAGTTGACCATGGAATTCAATGTGCTTACTAAGTAAAGATGCTGTAGGCGGACCATCCCCTTCGGAGGGACCCCTTTAGAAAGCCCGACTCCCTTGGGAGCAGTTGTGAAAACTAAAAGTGGGGTGGGAAGCAGGCAGGGCAGCACCCAAGCATCCAAGACGCCTCTCACTTTTGTTCCCCCACCTCAGGTCCCTTGTAAATTCCGCCTCAGGAGAGGGTGTATGTTTACAAGGACAGCCTGACTGTGTCTGACCTCACTTCCACCTCCCACAGTAGGCGGCGGCGGGCACATTATGCTATCACAAACAGTTCTGCAGAAGACAGGTCTGTCTGCTCCAGCCCTCACGCCTACCTTCTTCCCCCACCCTACTGTGAGACTCTGAGGGAAGCCAGGCCCCAGAGGAGCAGCTAGTCCTGCAAGCTGCCATGTGTTCCTTACACACTGTGCAAAGCTGGCTGGAAGAGACAGACACTGGGACTCTGACAGGTATGTGAGGCCAAGGGGATGGGGATGGAGTCCCGATCCTGCAGCCATGAGTACCCAGAATAAAGCAACCTACAGTTAACCCTACCACAGCCTCTCCTCATCTCCCCACTCCCCATTAACGTCTACAGCGCCGAGGAAGCGCTTTTGCAGACATGATTTCCCTCAGTGCTCAGAACAGCCCTATAAAGTGGTGACGGCAAAGGATTAAGACCAGTCCAATTCACTAAGGAAACAGCAAAGGCTCAAGGGGGCCACAGACTCATCAGGGGCGGAACTAAGATTTGAACCCATGTCCGTGTAACAAGAACCCATTTGCTCCATCCACCCTACTATGCGCCTTGCCCATGACTTCAAAGGCCCTCTGGCAGCTGTGTAGCGAATCATCTGAAACGTGGCGGGGGGGCACCCACGGGGGTAGTGGTTGGAGGGTATGTGGGTATGGAACCAATCTGAGCTCCAGCTGGTTTAGAGTCGCAATTCTAAAGCCGAGTTGGGCAACACATCATACCCGCATTCCTTTCTTCATCTGAGAAAATGCCAAGGCCACCTGCCCAAGGACAGAATGAAGGAGGACCAACAGTCATAAAAATCAAGCACCGAGCATCTTTACCACATCTATGTTCCCAACATAGCCTTCATCTCCCTGAACTCCTTTGTTTCAAAAGGAAGTCAGAGCGTCAGGCCCCCTGGGACTGGAGTTATAAGTGGTTGTGAATCTCCAAGTGGGTGCTGAGAATTGAATGTGGGTCCTCCGAGGACAGAAACACATGCTCCTGCCCGCTGTGACTCATTTTGCCAAACCCTTACCAGGCAGCCTGCCTGAGGCTCCCAGGAGGGAAATACTGGTCTATAAGCTGCAGCAGGCTAGCAGGCTCCACTGACTCGCCTACATTCCTGTTCAAGAAGCTCGGTGTGGGGGAGGGGGATCACCTACAGCTGCAGCACTTTACAGATGTGCCCTGTAAATTCTAAAAGCCCTCGGCGTCGATGCAGAGCCCCTTCCACAGCGGAGGACATGAGAACGAGCCCGTGGGGAAAAGCAGCCACATCATGGGGTCTCAGGTCTGACTCTGGAAATGAAATCCTGGCCAATGGTTTCATTTGTTTCCTGGAGATGTCGTGAGTCCTTGAGACAAACTTGACAGATCAGAAAGCCAATCACCGATTCCCCAAGACTTCCTGGAGGCCCAGAGGTAGGAACCAAGTCTAGATCTGTTGGGGCCATGCTGCTGTCCCACTGATCCTGGCACATCCCTCCACCCAACCACCACTGTTCATACCCTCAGGCCAGCATTTCCCAGGGCACAGAACACTGAACTCACTGGTGTCAGCTGGTGTTCAGGTCCTCCATAGGGAAGGGTAGAAACTGGTGAAACTTCTTCCCCCACTTCATTTTTTTTTTTTTCTCTTTAGATTTTTTTGTAACAGACCAGCTCTTACTATAGTGTGGAACTATGGCCTCAGTTCAGTCTCCCACATCAGCTTTCTGAGTTACCAGGCCTATATCAGCACCATTTCCCTTTTAAAGGCTGTGCTGATCCCAGCACGGTGGCTTGCCTTTAATCCCAGTACTTGGGAGGCAGAGGCAGGTGGAGCTCTAAGCTTCCCAGGCCAGCCAAAGCTACAGAGTGAGACCATGTCCCAAACAAACAAATTAACAAAGCCTGTGTAGATGCTGAAAGCAAGGTGACAGACAAGGAGGTGACTTTCCAGGTACCTGGAGGGAAAGAGCCCTTCAGCAGGAGAGACACAATGGGTCCTTGTCATGGGGGCTATGTCTTTATACATAGATCTGTTAATGTTCCCTTCAAAACCTGGCAAGGTCTCTTGTCATCCACAGGCTATTTTAATAGCCTTGGAATGTCTCACGGCAGAATTTGGTCTGTGCTGGCCTGAGTGTTCAATGCCTGCTCTATAGCACACTGCCAGCCCTGCCCCCAGGTACTGGTACCACAGACCCACTCACCATTTCCCAGTCCCGCCTCGTCCCTTCGGGTCTCTTGGCCATTGATAACACAGGTTTCAAGTTTGAACTTTTGTTCCTTCGGCGGCCAGCTACTGGAGTCCAAGTCAATGGTGAAGATCTGGCCCAAAGCTCCCCTCTGCCACGGAGCCCTCACAGATGAGCCTTGGCTGAGAAGTCCTGGGGCAGGCATACCCCTCCCTACCTGCCCATGACACCATGGCCCTGCCCTCCAGAGCCTCCCTGCAGCCTCTGCTCTCTGTGATCTGACCAGCGACACCTCCACTCCACCTCCAACAGGCATGGATCTCGCCCAGCAGGAATGTTTAGCATGTAACAGGTGTTTAGCTCAATGTTTATGAGATGAACACACAGGTTAACTGATTAAAAACCTGAAGACATCACACGAGATTGAGTCTCCCTTATGCAAAATGTGTGGGCCCAGAAGTATGCTGGATTTCTTTCTCTTTTTGTTTTCTGATTTTTTTTTAAAATATTTGTATATGCATAATGATAGATCTTAGAAATAGAACTCGTCTTAACATGAAATTAATTTTTGTTTCATGAATGCCTTATGCACACAGCCCCAAGGTAATTTTATACAGCATTTTTTAGTGCGACTACGTTTGGACTGTCATCCATCATATGAGGCCAGGTGTGGAATTTTCCACTTGTGGCTTTGGTCTCGTCAGTGTCCAAGGTTTGGATTTTTGAATGATTGGAGAGTTGGGACCCTCGACCTGTGCAAGAGAGACAATTCCAGTTCCTCCGTCATGAAACTCGAGAGTGGGAAGTGGGAAGTGGAAGGCTTAGGGGCTGCGGCTCAGTTGTTCTTCAGGCAGAGTGGTAAGGAACCACACGAGGAGCTGCTGATGGTGGAACAGGGTGGAAGGAGAGTAGGAAGAACAGGGTGAGGACAGAGATACCAACAGGAGACTGCAGACGCCAAGCCCACACTGACAAGGCAAGTTGCTGCATGAAGGAGCCTGGCCCACTCAGCACAGGAGGTAAACTCACAGACCCCACCCAACACACACACACACACACACACACACACACACACACACACACACACACGACTTACTAGGGTACTGGAAGACAAGACTGGGAAGAGCCATGATAGCCTGCACATGCCCAACCCAGTTTTGTGTCCTGTGATAACGTACTAGAGGTGGGTGGGCCAGGGACAGGCCACAAGAGCACCCCTGTCCTTGCATCTGGCTGGCCAGAGAATGGCTCTGGCATCTTAACTACTTATCAGACCAATTGCCATTTCTAGACAAGCCTGGTATGGATTAGAAAGGGGGGGGTCTTAGTAAGTATCAAAGTGGGGAAACACTATGGGGTTCACGGAGATGCTATCAGAGGACTCGGGTCCTCTTGAAGGTTTTGCAGTAGTAAGAGCTAGGTTCCACCTTGGCCTTCAAGGAAATGAGGGAAATTCAAGAGGACCAGACCACTCAAGTGTTTCTAAGCTCAGTGGAAAACCCCAAAGGTCCTGCATTGTTCTTCCCACCCTCTGGGGCCCACCACAAGTAATATATGCTCCATGCAGTCCAAACATAGTGCAACATAGGCCCCAGTACAGACAGCCAGACTCTGGGCCCCACACTATTCAGTGTTCAAGGTATACCTACCCATGAGCCTCCGACCCAACCAGGAATCTTTTGTAAAAGAAAATGGGTAGCTATGCATAACATCAGAAAAAGCTATTCCACAGTCTGAATATGTATCTGTTTCTCCTAAGAGTTGTCTTGTGTTGGTGTTAAGGGTTCGATGTGAGACGACACCCCTGCAGGCTTGTGTGCTGGAATATTTGGTCCTCGGTTGGTGGTGCCATTTTTGGCAGGCTGTAGGACCATTTGGACATAGGGCCCAGCTGGCAGACACAGGGTTATAAGGCTGTAGAGCTGGGTTTATGGGTTGCATAACTTGGCCTGGTTCCTACCTGAGTCCCCCTCTGCTTCCATGTCTACTGAGATGTAAGGAGTCCCAGTCATATAGTCCTAACATTGAGAAGTCCTATATGCCTTTTCTGCCAAGGGCTGTACCCTCTCCAAGCCTGAACAAGGTAAGTCCTTCCTTCCTAAGGTACTGTTCCTTTCATATTTTCTCACAGCAGTGAGGAAAAGTCACTAATCCGGGTGGTAACGTGCGTTTGCCACACTGCCCTGAGGACTCCTCATCGCTGGCTTAGATGGGAACGGGGGAAGGGCAACCGATGTACAAGGTGCCCAGAATCACATGGCGGGGGGGTGGGGGTGGGGGTGGGGATGGGGGTGATTCTGGAAGATTTGAACCAAAGCCTGCTGGGATAGGGAAACCACAGTCTGAAAACCTGAAGCAGTGAAGCCACCTTGGACCAGTTCCCTGACTCATGGAGGAGGCAAGGCATTTGTTTCCTCGAGTTTCTAGAGTATTTGTAGACAGTGAGCAAAAAAAAGGAATACCGAAAAAAAGGAAACTTTCTGTAACGTCATCAACACTTGGGCTCAAAGAAGTTCAGTGTGAACCAAAATAAGCTCTGGACCAGAAAAAAATCCAGCAGCAATAGTGAGTGCTGAGTGTGGCCATGCCATGAGATAGGAACTGTTAGCTCCGTCAAGCTCCGCTCCATGGCTCCCATCTGATGTGAAGACTTCCCACCATTCACACTGAGCTCCTAAAGGGTGGCACGTAGGCCTGGGGCTGGGCTTGCCCTCTGCCAAGGGTCCATGGCACACTCAGATTCCTTGTACTGAACCCCCAACTTCGATGCTAGCAGACAGTTAGATTCTGCCCTCTAACCATGAAAACCATGGTGCTACCCACCAGAAAAGAACCTAAGCAAGCCTTATAATGAATCTGGCCCTGCCTTTGCCAGCCTGAAGCAGGAAAGATGAGGAGGTCGGTGAGAGCTCAGGCCCAGCAGCTCCAGTGTGCCAGTGCTTGTGTGGAGGAAACTCCTGCCCTCCCACCCTCCCTGGGACTCACGTGCTACAGAGGGACCACACAGATGCCAAACATGAGCAGCCTCCTTGTCTGAGCCATACTACAACCATTCCTCATGTCCACAAACCCATTTCTGTGTGGTCTGCTGCTCAAGGCAAGGGGGACATAGATTTTAAAATTGCCCCTATGCTCTAGGGTGTTCATGGCCTCCACAGACATCCAAGCTGAGGATAGAACCCAGGGCCTTGCACTTGCTAGGCAAGAGCTCTACCACTGAGCTAAACCCCCAAGCTCCAAGAAAGCTTTTCAAGAGTTTTTTTTTTTTTTCCCAAACTCATTTTTTGTATGTATTATTTATTCACATTTTGTGAGGTATAAGTAACATGCAAGAGGAATTCACAGAGAATAGGTTTCGTGAGTTCTTAATAATTTCTTAATGTTTGTTTTATATGTATACGTACGTATGTGGGTGTTGGCATGTGGGGAAGGCAGAGGGCATTGTGTCAGAGCTAGTTCTACCCTCTGCCACATGGATTCAAGGGATGGAACTCAGGTCGTCAGGCTTAGTGGCGATCACCTTTCCTGACTGATCTGTCACACCACTCCTTATTTATTTTTAAACTGGTACATAAAAACTGTTTCAATTGGAGAACTATGTGATATTTGGACACATGTATATGTAATACAATATTTAAACCGGGTTAACTGTATTTCCCAATGTTTATTGTTTTCATATAGTAATTTCTCTTTCAAAATCCATTCTACTACCTTTCTGAAATGTACAGTACACTGTCATTTCCCCTAAGTTTCCCTGTTTTCGTATAAGTGTGCATGTGCACATGTGTGAGTGGGTGATGTGCATGTGTGCTGGTACTCACGGAGGTCAGAGATCAATGTCAGGTGTCTTCCCCTGGCATCACCATGGCAGCCATGCATGACCTGACCAGTCCCGCTTGATGCTAATGAGGCTCATCACAAGCAGCAGATGCTCAGGGGGCGGCTGTGGCCACAGGGCTGCTGAGATGTACTTCAGTTGCTTGCTAGTCCAAGGCAGGGCACTGATGCAGCCAGAATGTTCTTCACCATCTACCTGTCCTTTGGCATCCATTAAGAACCCCTGTCTACTTCTCCCTGTCAGAGCCACAAGCTACCTAGAGGCCAGTATGCCATCCTTTGCCCAACCCAAATACAGGAGGACAGGGAAGAGATGAGGGTGAGGGACCAAGGGAATGGCTCCAGCATCTCTTTACTCCCATCCACAGCCATTCAGCTACCCTCTAATAATATATAAGCCCCCCACCACCACCACCACCACAACAACACTTTACTTAAATCTAGTAGGTTCCAAGTCCCTTGCTTGGAACTGAGTTTGTTCTGTGACCTCCTCAGAATTTTTAGCAGCTGGTGATAAAAACAACCTCTCCAAGGAGAGATGTTTAACCTCACAAAAAATCCTAACACCATTGAGATACGTTCTGTTGCCAAGACATCTGACAATTGGCCTATTTTTAAAGTCCCAGCCAATAACCTCTTAAAAGTACTCTACACAGAGACAGAGGCAATGAGCGACCAAAAAAGTAATGAGGCCAACATTAGGGTTTTGTTTAAAAAAAAAAGAAAGAAAGAAAGAAAGAAAAAGCCAGAATTTACCCATCCAAACAAGACTCTCTTCAAAGTACCTCCTACCCCCAGCTCTGCACTTATTCCAGGGTGTTGTGTTTGCTTAAAACCTCTTTGGAAAGAGCTGCCACAGAACAGTCTTTGCCCCGCTTAGTGCTGTGCAGGATCAAGTTAATAAGCATTCGGCTGGCAGCTGCCTCTGTGTGCCAGGCGCTGTGGTAGGCCGGGTGGAGGGCTCCCTTAGTAATTGAACAAGGGCTTTCCTGGCAAGGCGAGGGAGGGAAAGAGAACACATATCATAAGCCGGGTACTAAGCCATACATTTTGGTATGTTACATTTAATATACCCCTCAGACCTTCTTAGAATGCAAAGACTGGAGAGTGAAAGACAGCGAAGTGACTTGGCCGGAATCACACAAGCAGCAGATTGTGGGGATCCTTTTGGGCTGGGGGTATAAAGTGCCCATGTTGGTGCTCACCACACCAGGGCAGCATCCTGAGGCAAGCTGATGATCCAGGAGGAGAGACTGGCTGACTCAGAAGAGGCCCCAGTGGGAAACCTGACCTGGAGCTGGCCATGTCCCATACTACGTCAAGCACGCGTCTCCTGTTTACCTTTGCATCAAGTCTTTGACAGCGCAGTGGGTGCAGAGCCTTTCTTCAGACATAAAACAGGGCTTTCACACTCCAACTATTTACGTCAACTGAGGAAGAAGACAGATGCTCAGGCGCGTTCGCACACCGTGCTCACTTGCACAGAGGGCCATCTGTCTATCCACCTCACGGGAGGCAAGGATGTCGGGTCTTCATTTCAACACGTCCATACTTGCTTCTGACAATAGTTCAAATACGAAACAGAACAAGAGTCCTCTGACAGAAGACTGGATGAGTGAAATGCAGCACATACATACAAGGAGATAGGACTCAGCCCTCCCAAAAAGGAAGGATTTGGAGCCAGACCTGGGGGCTCAAGCCTGTAATCCCAACTACTTCAGAGGTTTAGGAAGAAAGATCACAAGTTCAAGGCTGTAAAGTGAGTTCAAGGCCAGCCTAGGAAAATTATCATGACTCTGTCTCAAATAGTAAGTAAAAGAGACCTGAGGGAATGGCTAGCTCAGGGGTAGAGGGTTTTCTTGTCATCTACAAGGTTCTAGGTTCAATGGTTAGAACTGAAAATGAAGGAAGGAAGGAAGGAAGGAAGGAAGGAAGGAAGGAAGGAAGGAAGGAAGGAAGGAAGGAGGGAGGGAAAGAAGGAAGGAAAGAAGGAAAGAAAGGAGGGAGGGAAGGAAGGAAGGAAGGAAGGAAGGAAGGAATCATGACACATACCACAACATGGATGAACCTTGAGGATGTAACTCTAAGTAAAAATAGCTGGAGGCACTGTCTGGAGAGGTACAATTTACAGACAGAAAGTAGAATGTAGCTGGCTGGGGCTGAGGAAAAAGAATGGCAAGTTCTTATCTAAGGATACAAGTTTGCTAGTTTGATGTGGTGCTAAGGTAGAACCCAGGGCCTTGTACATGCTAGACAAGCGCTCTTGCCACTGAGCAACACCTCAAACCCCGGAGTTTGTCCTGCAGGATTTAGTTTGGAAATGGACAGTGGAGATGGCTGCACTACACTGTAAGTGTATTTGATGCTCCTGAACTCTATAGTTAGAAAAGGTACATTTTTTTCCCTATGTGTATTTTTTCACAGTTAAGGAACTTGCGGTTCTTCTCTTTGGAGGTAAGGATACACAGTCATCTTCCTCAAAGGGACCGTGTGGTGTCTGTGTGCTCAATGTCTTCTAGTCTCATCCCAGCCTCGGGTCATAAGGCTTCAGATGAGAAAGCTCAGAGGCGGGCTGGGTGGAGGCGAGCCAGAGCAGGCTTTGGGAGAGTGTGCAGTGAGTAAGCAGCTTTTCTAAATTCAGCCTCAGAAAGTCCCTCCACTACCTGTGAACACCTTAGCCGGAGCCTGAGTCAGAAGCAGGAAGGAGAGGCTCTAGAATTAGCAGGCACCCCCTATACCCTGAAATTTGCAAAATACTACTTTGGCTAGTTCACTTGGCTCAATATAGCACAGAGGCAGCGATAAAACTTTTATAGGGGAATACTGAAGACAGACTGTGTGTGTCCTAAGGCTAAAGCCTTCAGGAAAACTTTGTTCTCTGACAAACTTCAACTTTTCCTAATAAGAAGTCACGTCATGATGCCACGTAGCCGGTTAGCGCCAGCTCAGTGACTGCTCTCCACGGAGTTGCTGTGGGTGTTACCATGCGCCACCCCCACCCATCATATTTTTAATACTTACTTTATTTATTTACTTATTGATATGTGTGCATGTATGTGTCACGGCATGGGTATGGCAGTAACAGGACAACTTATAGGAATCAATTCTCTCCTTTTACAAGGGAAGAGCCAGGAATCGAACTTGGTTGTCAGGCTTGGCAGCAAATACTTTTTCCCCACTGCGCCACCTCTCCAGCCTGATGCACTGGGTTTTAAACTTCGCCAAACCAACAATAAATCAGTAAGAGTCCAGGAAGCAACATGAATGGGAAGGGCAGGTTTCAGGGGTCCCAGCTACCCCCACCACACACTCCCCAGCAGTCTACAAAGTACTCTTTTTGACTCTGGGCTTCAAGATGCGTGCTGAGACTTAATTGGGGAACCCACAGGGCTACTAATGAGAACTAACAGCCCTGGAGAAACAAGCATTAAAAAAGTATTTAGTGAGCGGCAACTACGCCGTCGTGAATACCATCCCCCTACTTTTCAACAGGCCTTCAAAACCCGGTAATGTTTAGATGTCCTTTTAAATGAGCAAATGGAAGAACTTGGCAATATGCTCATGGAGCAGGGCTAAGATTCAACGTCTGCCCTCTTTCCATTACACTAGAATGATTTTTTTTTCAATCCTGTTTGCCTGGTTTCTCAACTTCCCTGAGTTTTCCACAGGCCCCGGCCCAGCCCAATTTTCCATTTGAGTAAAAAGAGCTTCATCCCAGCTGCTGTGACCCAAGTCACACAAAGTGGCGGGATGAGACCCGTAAACACAAGTCCCAAAGCCTCCTTAAATAGACAGCAAAGTGTATCATCTGTAATGGAGGAGCATCTAAAGAAAGCCCTCCCAAGCTGTGGCCCTGGGCACCTTCCCATCAGCCACTTCCTGTCCTCACCCTGCACTGCCACTGAGAAGCTAAGCTTAGGCCCCAGTGGCCATGCCCCACTTCCCAGAGCCTCATGGCCTAGGTAATAGTGTGCTGGCTATTTCTGTAAGAGAGAGACCACAAGCCACCCCCACCAGCTTACTCCCAGGGGCGAGTGCTTGCAGATCATGTCATTCAAGAGATTCGGTCTTCAAATGTAGGCTCCTTAATATCCCAAATCTACCCAGGACTGTGGGGCAAGGAGAAGGCGAGGAAGGCTGTTCCGTACGACAATACGGAATCTCACCTGGCACCTAAGCCAGAGGCTGTCAGCCTCCTGAGATGGGGTTCTGGCTTCGGCTGAAATCTCAGATGCAGAGCAATAAGCCTCATGCTGAAGGTTGTGTTGGCCAAGGAATTAGCAGACATGTGAGCCCTGGTTAGGGCAATGCTTTCCTCCAGGGATCCAGAGGTTCTGGAGGCAGCACTGTCCTAGTCAGGGTTTCTATTGCTGGGATGAAACACCATGGCTAAAAGCAAGCTGGGGAGGAAAGGGTTTATTGGGCTTACACTTCATATCATATCCCTGAAGGAAGTCAGGGTAGGAACTCAAACAGGGCAGGCACCTGGAGGCAGGAGCTGATGCAGAAGCCATGGAGCAATGTGGCTTACTGGCTCACTCTCCATGGCGTGCCCAGCCTGCTTTCTTCTAGAACCCTGGACCACCAGCCCAGGGATGGTGCCACCCACAATGGACTGGGCCCTTCCCCACCAATCACTAATTAAAAAATGCTCTACAGGCCTGCCTACAGCCTGATCTTATGGAGGCGTTTTCTCAATTGAGGCTCCCTCCTCTCAGCCGACTCTAGCTTGTGTCAAGCTGACAGAAACCAGTCGGCACACGCACCAACACAAGAGTCACTTCTGGTCACCTCTTATGAACAGAGCAGAGTGCTGTTTTCTCAAAAGCATAGCTGTGGCTCCTGTGGACAAGGAGAAGGCCCGGAGTCCAGGACAGAACAAGTGACTGCTCCAAGATCACCTCAGCCTCCTGGAAGTAGTCAGAGACTCCATCACCTCCGCCTCCCATGTCTGGCCTACTGTTAAGGCATGTCAAGTACCTCCTTTCTACATGAACAGTAGAGAAAACAGTGATGTTCTGATACCTAACTTCTAGACTTTAGAATCATTTACTGTCCAGGTTTTGTAGAGACCGCTGACCTGCCCCTCTCTGACAGTGTTCAATTGTGATCCATTGTAAACAGTCTAATTACAGCATGTCTAGTATATTCCTCACTTCCACAGACATAAAACTGAAAGCAGGGTGGACAAAGGATTGCTTTGTGCAATGGGCCCTGTTGCTATCTGCCCCGTCCTAGGCCATCTTATCTCATGAAGACATGTCAGTTGTGTTGGGGGTTGAATGGGTCCCTCAGCAGGTAGTGAGTTGGAAAGAGAATCTCCAAATATAGATGCTCATATGTGAAGGTAAGACCATTGGGAGTGAGTTAGGATTGTATGAGTCATGAAGGTCGGGTCCCAGTGATGGCGCCCAGAGGACAACATGGCTAGTGTATCTGTTCTTCTCAACTTTGGATACTCTCTAGATTTTAGCATCACTTTCTGTATGGGTCTATGGAACCCAGTGCCTGATGAGGCAAGAAATATTCAACAGAATGCTCTACTGTCCCCTGGTCACCAGAAGCATGAGGCAAATGACATACTCTTCTTTCTTAGTTATCCAGCCTAGGGTATCTTGTTACAGGAACAGAAAATGGACTAAAGTGACCACCCAAGCCAGCTCCCCATCTGAAGATCATGACTGTGGACCCCTAGGTCCACAGGAGCCAGTCCCACCTTAGAGCTAAAGTCCACACAGAACACTGATTGCCATTTTCTTTCAGCCGGGATAACTCGAGTATATCCAAAACGCCCCATGCCAGTGCTCTTAGGAAAATTCAAATTATCCAATGGCCCTAGACACAGTGGGGCCCACCAAGGAGAGCCCTAAAGAATTCGCTGTGTGCTCACAGAATCATTGCTAACAATCTTTAAGTTTGGATACCATAGAGAATATGGACTAAAAGTGGGGAAATATTTGCCCAGTGTTTTGCCCAGCTAAGGACAAGATTACACAAGTGATTTGTGACATTTTCAAGGGGAAGTAGAAGAAAAGTAGACATGGTCTCACTAAGATAAAGTCTGAGTGGAATAAAATCATTCCTTTTCTAATGCAGCCACCAGACCAGGAAGGACATTGTGGGAAAAGTGTTTAGATACAGAAAGAGAGAGGAACAGCTCCGCACTGAAGTGGGGCTGGATAATTTTAAGATCAAATAATTATATAACGGAAGCTGCTGAAATGGGTCCTGAGAACCTTGAAGGCTGCTCCACTTGGTGCCTCCCTGGGACCCCTTCTAAGTCCAATTCTAGTGACCTCTTCACAGCTCCTCTAGTGTGTAAGGGGCATTAGCAGGGGTGCAGCACAGTACTCACAATAGTAGGTGACCACACCCATGCGGCACTTTTTAAGTTTTCACATCCTAGCTTGATTAGGCCTCCAGAGTTCACCACCAGAGTATGAACGTGAGCAATCTTTACACTTAGCAACTGGTCATCTCTGCTGTCCTATGTAGTGGGTAGCAGTATTCCTCCTGGTCGCTACCTGCTAAAGGCCACGAGTACCACCTTAACAGTGTGACAACAAAAACATCTCTAGATATCACATACACACACACACACACACACACACACACACACACACACACACACCACACACCACACACACACACACACTCACACTCATGTGTGTGTGAGCATATTGAAAACCACTAGGCTAATCATTGCTTTAATCGAGTGAGGCCACTGAGTTAATCAAGCCTTTGATCTGGTTTATTCAAGGTCAGGGTTAAGAGGTTGCCAGGGCACACTATTTCACTATAGGTTCCCTTATGCTTCCTACCCTTTCAAACAGCTGGGAGGACAGTGGGTATAATAAACCACAGAGATCAAGAGTCGATATTGTATCAGACAAAATGCTAAGCCAATGCCAATAGCAAAAGAATAGAAAGGTCCATATTTTGGAAATGGACTGTGCAAAGTGAGGCTGGCATTAGCTTGACGGCAGTCAGTGCATCAGTTCCTGGGGGTGGGAAGGAGCCCACCCATGAAGAACAGTCTTGTGCAACTCTGGAGATGCCTGTCTGATGCAGGAGGCATCCAGGCATCTTGCCCCCCACCCCCAGGCAGGCCCTGTTTCACCAGGAGCCCCCCACCCCCTTCTGGGGACAGCGGTAGAGACGGCAGCAGCAGCAGCATCAGTCACACACATCACCAAGAGAGAAGAAAGAGGAGGAGGTAGAGGGCACAGGGAAGAGACAGGACATGAAAGGACCACAGCAGGGTCGCCTGCCAGCATGAGGTCCTCTTCAGAAGAGTAGAGGTGGAGGGCAGGGAGAGGGGAAGAGAGAAGACGGGGTTAGAAGGAGAGGCAGAGATCAAGGTGGAGCAGAAGGGGGTGGTTAATCACACTCAGCCCCCCAGGATTCCCGCTCTGCTCTTTCCTTCTCCATCATGTCCTTCCTGCGCCCCGCCTAGATTGCTCAGTACCTTGTCACTAATGCCCTCATCTGCCAGTCTAGGGAATTCAATACCCTGGGTTAAAATCTTAGCTCTACCAATTACTAGCAGTGTGAAGCTGGATTAGTTTTTTTAAATCTTTCTAGGCCTTTGTTTCCACATCTGTAAGACTGGGATAACAATGCTGATCGTGTTTTGGGCCTTTGATGAAATGAAAGTTAAATTATAAAAAAATTAAATTATACATAATTATTGGGCTATTCCATACACATGAAAAAGAAACCCACAGGACTTGGCACATGGAAAGTGCTCACTGGTATTTCAAATTGGTTATGATGTATAACCTTGGCAGGCAGACAGTAACCATAATTTATTACATAGAATAAGGTTTCTACCTCATATAAAGTCAAGGTTCAGCAGGGTGATGGTGGCGCACGCCTTTAATCCCAGCACTTGGGAGGCAGAGGCAGGCAGATCTCTGTGTGTTCGAGACCAGCCTGGTCGTCTACAGAGTGAGTTCCAGGATAGCCAGGGCTGCACAGAGAAACCCTGTCTCAAAAAGCTGAGAGAGAGAGAGAGAGAGAGAGAGAGAGAGAGAGAGAGAGAGAGAGAGAAACAAAAAAAGCCAAGGTTCAGAGAGGAAGCAACCGGCCCGAGGACACCAGTCTCTTGAAAAGTTTTCTGACTGGAGCATCACTATCCTAGAGCAGCTTTAAGCTAGTACTATTTCCCAGGGTCCATTTAGGGACAAAGTGACCACTAAGGATGTTTGACATTCCCCCAGCCCCAAAAGAATTCATACCTGACATTAGTAATGGGAGAAAAGTATACCACCTTTTTATCCAGCTAGTGCTCTGAATGTTTACTAATTGCCTTATCACACCCCCCCCAATCTTTTTTTCCCCCTGAGACAGGGTCTCTTTAAATAGCCCTGGCTGTCCTGGAACTCACTCTGTAGACCAGGCTGGCCTCAAACTCGCAAAGATCTGCCTGCCTCTGCCTCCCAAACACTGGGTGCCACCATTGCCCAGCTAGTCCTAGCATTTTGGAGCCGAGCAGCCACAGGGGTTCTAGGGTCCAAAACTACCCTTCTGGGTCGGGGGTGGGGGGGGAGGTCACTTTGAAGTGGGTGTGGCTCTGCATAATCAACTAAAGACCTGGATATTAAATCACTCCTGGAACCGTGGGAGAAGTGCCTGGGAGTCAGGAGAGGTATCTCTCTGGCTCTGATTTCCTAACTGCCAGTGATGGCTGACTACTTCCACTCAGGAAGGATCCAAGCCTGGGGCTTCCACACATGTGGACTGCCTTTACGCTTTTCTCAGCTCTAAATGAACTCTAATGCCACTTTTCCACACCTCAGCTGTAGGAGCCAGAGAAGGCAGGCGATAGGGTCAGGGCACCACCTACTCCACACAGCATTAATGCAGGAGAGAAAGCTTCCAGTGATTTGGGCACAGAATTCAAAAGGGTGTTTGTAAGAACTGCCCCAGAACACCACAGTTCCCTGACTTCACAGGGGTCCCCAAGAGAAGCCAAGCCCTCTGAGCACAGCATTGGTCATGGTCACAACTGGCTTCCCCCAGGCCCAGAGTCTGCTGTCTAGATAGCTAGAGAGATATCATCGCGCCGGAGTTGATAGCACTATGGGCTGCAAGACAGCTCTGTCTGAATCGACTCAACTCGTTCACTCTTGTTTTTTGATCCCTAAATGTCATTGGTTTTTTGTTTTTTTGTTTGTTTTGTTTTGTTGGTTTTTTTGAGACAGGGTTTCTCTGTGTAGCTTTGCGCCTTTCCTGGATCTCACTCTGTAGACCAGGCTGGCCTCGAACTCACAAAGATCCACCTGCCTCTGCCTCCCAAGTGCTGGGATTAATGTCAGGAGTCAAGAGGAATCACCCAGACTGGATGGTTCCTTAGGGGCACAAGATCTGCCTGGTTCAATCTGTGTTTCTACAGCGCTTAGCACGATGCCTGGCATGGATCAGCTGTTCGGGAAATTTCTGTGGATGTGAAAGATGTTCACTGACTCCTGAAAATTCATGAGACAACAACTCATTCCCAGATGAAACAGGGCTGACCTCAGGAGTCGGGGGAAGGGTAGGAAGGACACTGGCGGCACTGAGATGAGACGCATCCCTTCGGGACCTATGCTGCCGCAGAAAGAGGAGGGGCTGGGACCCTAAGGCTGGGAAACACAACTCCACATTTCACTTCATTTTGTATCTCCGATTCCATCATCAACCCATCCCTGGGGGAATCAGAGGCCAGGTGACAGTGGTCTCGAATATAAGTTCCTAAGTCCCGGGAGGCTAGAGGAAAGTCGAAGATGCATTTAGGGAGCAGCATGGGGGTGCAAAGGAAGGGCTGCTGCTGAACTCCAAGTGGGAAGATGATAGGCTTGCCTCTACAGGTCCTAGCATCCAAGATGACTCTACAGAGATCCCTGCTCCCCATCGGCTGCTCATCCCTCCTGACCTGCTCCCAAACCTGGCATACTCACAGGTGTGTTGGGGCCTCAGGAAGGGCCCTAAGCAGGGCCCATGCTGTCACTCTGTTCATCTCCCAGGCTGGACCTTCTCCAACCCACTGTTTCTACACTCCGAAAATGAGGAGAGCTGAGCTCGGCATCTCAGGACAGAGAATCAAATGCGTCTCCCTGGACACTGAGGACTGCTGGGAAGGCCCAGGAAAGAGCTGCCAGGAAAGCACAATGCTATAAGTTTTTCTCCTGGTGCCTTGAACTCTCTATGGCCCTCTGGCCTCCTCCTACCCCCACTGCCTCCCATAAGGAAACAGCCCTGGCTTTTTAACATGCTGATAATAAGGGCCTGTTAGGCCAAGGAGGAGGAGACATTGTCAGCCAAGAGGAAAGTACTCAGTGGCCATTTGCTTAGTTGGCAGGATAGGAGACACAGCAGCCCCCCTGCCACAGCACTGTGGCAGAGAAAAGGGGGGTAGGAGCTTGGGGCAGCTCAGAGATCATCTCTGGGGGTGTTTGCAGCAGCACCCTCTCCCAACCCCAGGCTGCTGAGAACCTGACACCTTTACCCAATCACCTATCCCAAAGGCATGTGGACGGGTTACAAGATCAGCTTGCCTCCAGGCAGCCTGGGCTCAAACCAGAGCTTTCTCTGACACTTATGTTATTTAGTCTCTCTGTGTCTCACTTTCCTCATCGGCAAGCAAGAGAAACATGTTAGTAAGCACTTACGTCATGGGGCCATTTTGTGACTTAAATAAGCTAAACTATTGCCGGGCAATGGTGGCGCACGCCTTTAATCCCAGCACTCGGGAGGCAGAGCCAGGCGGATCTCCGTGAGTTCGAGGCCAACCTGGGCTACCACGTGAGCTCCAGAAAAGGTGCAAAGCTACACAGAGAAACCCTGTCTCGAAAAACCAAAAAAAAAAAAAAAAAAAAAAAGTTAAACTATCCACAGCATTTAAAACACCGCCATATTTGTCAGGCATCATTATCTTTCCCGCCAGCCTTTGCTTAGAAGCCTTACTGGGAAAGTCTCCAGGGACTTGTATGGCATATGCAAGGCCACATATATCACCCAGTCCCCATGGGAGGAACTTTCACAGAAGATAATTCTCTTGCCTAAAATGCTATTAACTGATTGGCTAGGCTGGGATGGAAACTTGGCCTGTAACCTTAGCCGCCTTCTTCTTCTTCTTCTTCTTCTTCTTCTTCTTCTTCTTCTTCTTCTTCTTCTTCTCCTCCTCCTCCTCCTCCTCCTCCTCCTCCTCCTCCTCCTCCTCCCCCCCTCCTCCTCCTCCTCCTTCTCCTCCTCCTCCTCCTCCTTCTTCTTCTTCCCATCAATGCACTGCTGCCTGAGGAACACCAGCTTGGGCTCCTGCAAGGTGGTGCAGTAGCCCAGAACCAAAATGATAGAGACAGATCATGCCAAGGAGACAGGGGCACCTTGCCACCACCTGTGGGCTTGTGGTACTTGCTGCTTTCCTCCTTCAGACTCTAACTGAGGGCATTGAGGGTACCCCGCCAGCAGGCAGTCCAAAACGGTTCATATGGATCTAAGCGCAGATGAAACTCCCCATGTCCCAACTGTCTAATGCTACTGAATGCTAACTTTACTCTGTGCCCAGGAACATCAAATGCTTCCGGTGCTATGATCGAAAGCTAGCTGGACTATGTACCTCCAGGGAGACTCCCTGCCATTTAAGGTCAGCTCATCCTGGAAGGCGTATCCCACCTACAAAACCCCCAAAGGAGGACACCTGCCAGGCTCTCTGTGTTTAAGCTTCTTGCTAATGGACTTGCTTTAAAAACTTGACTCTCAGCCAGGTGGTGGTGGTGGTGGCAGTGGTGGTGGTGGCGGTGGCCCTGGCGCACACCTGTAATCCCAGCACAGGAGGCAGAGGCAGGTGGATCTCTGTGAGTTCAAGGCCAGCCTGGTCTACAGAGTGAGTTCCAGGACAGCCTCCAAAGCTACAGAGAAACCTTGTCTCAAAAACCAAATAAAAAACAAAAACAAACAAACAAACAAAAAACCTTGACTCTCCTCATCTTCTCCAAGGACCTCCTCAACTCTTACACTCCAAAGATCCACAGCACTCAGCAAACAGACAGTAAGGCAAGGAGGGGTGAAAAAATGTGTTCCTAAAGCCCACCACTGAGCAGGCTTAAAAAAAAAAAACAAAAAACAAAAACAAAAAAAGCACACCTCGGGGATACTCACCCACCCACCTGATTGTGAGCAGAGCAACCGAAACCTCCTGCCTCCTTACCACATTAGGGTATCCTAATTCTGCAGAAGTCAGAAGCAACAGCCATTTCCTGCTCACCAATGGCTCCCTGATCAGAAGGACTATCCCCCACTCCGCTTCTGCTTCTAAGCCCCAGGCACATACAGAGAGTGGTTGGCAAAGGCGGGAAATGCTGGGCAGAAAGGGGGCAGAGACAGAGAGATAACATTTGCTCCATGTTGAGCAGGGCAATGGCTCTCTCAAGGGAAGGGTCAGCCTGATGGCTGCTCCTGCTGTATGGCTGTGGGGTACAGAAAATTCCTTTCTGCTGGGCTGTCCATATTCCTCATGGGACCTCATGACTGTCTCTGACACTATGCCTTCAGAGAGGGCTGGGGTTGACCAAACTGGCATCGTAAAAGCCTAGACCTAATTCAATCACTTAATCACACAATTCAATCATTCAGCTCCAAGAACCACCGAAGCATCGGGCAGGTGGTAACAAGGGCCCATTCACATGTGCCTGCCTCACTTCGACAGTCTAGAACACCCCCCTCCACACTAGTTAGAACTAGAAAACCTAATGGTGTGTGCCAAGACTAAAATAGTTTAAAGAATGTCCCCAACTGAGGCTATCCCATCAGTAGTTTCTCTGCCCCCCTCCCCCTTCGGGTACTTTCCTGTTTCTTGCCCCCAACCTCAAGGAACTAGAAATTCGAATTTTATTCCTTTCTAATTATACATTTTTTCCCCCTGCAATGGATAATCTATACTGACCCTATGGGGGAGAACTCTGAGCGGGTATAACTGCAGGTGGTGATTTATTTCCATAACAGTAAAATATCTACACCGAATGTGCCCCGTGTTTCAGTAGCTTCAGCACTGAGGTCTGACAGGGACTTAGATTCCACTTTGCCTGCCAAAGGCTAAGTGTGTGTGTGTTTAAGTGAGAGAAAGTGATTACGACGGAAAACGGGGAATGTCTGAGTGGGTGAACGAAAAAAACAGCAGAGATATTGCTAGAAAATCTCACTGCACTCAGAGTCCTGGCGCCCACGCGCGAGAAGGGCGGAGTGCCAGCATCCTGGGGTGAAGTGCTGAGCTTCGCAAAAACAAAGGCGCTCTGCACACGGGCCCTGGAGACAAGCCTGCATTTCTCTCTCCATAGTCACAGTCATCGATACATTATTAACCGATAGATCCGAGGTCCTTCCACCCTAGCCTAGGCCGCTTTGAGCTGCAGAGCTTTCAGGCCAAAAGAGTCAAGCCCGAAACACCCTCGTCCAGGGTTGGCGCGGGCAGATAGCAGCGGCCCCAGTGCAGCCCAGGCTCACCAGCGCCGGAGGGGAGGGCAGGGAAGGGGAGGGCTGCCACCGCTTCGCATGCGCAGCAGTGGGAAGCAGTCACGTGACGCAGAGAGGGCCCGGCCCGTTACCTAGGCAACAGGGGCCTGACCTGCTCCAAGGCACTCTGGGTGCCTGCTCTCTCGGTAGGAGGAACAGAGCATAGCCCTTGCACCATGTTGTGGGAACCAACTGTCCCATCGCCACCACTTCCGCTGGTGTTGGGAGAATGGGCGTGTGTGTGTGTTTGGATGTCCCTCTTTACAGAATCGGGACAGTACTTTGTATTGTTTTTTGAGGGGCTGGGGATTGAACCAAGGGGCCTTGTACTTACTACACAAGTGCTCCATCACTGAGCTACACCCATTCCATGGATTTCATGAAACACCGTGGTTCTACTGTGTAGACCACGCTAGTCTCAAACTGGCTAGTCTCCTACTTTTACCCAAGTGCTGGGATGGATTATAGCTGTGCATCACCATAGAGCTTTTGGGAGAATTGCAATGGATACTGTAAGTCCATGATTTTCAAAGACTTACATCTTCTGTGTGCTTTTTAAATGCCCAGACGCAACAACCTTTGGGGCCAGGATGGATGATTTATAAAATCTTAATTTCTTGGGGTGCTACAATGTCCAACACCATTGGCAGCTTGCAAAGGGCATGGGTTCTGCACCCAATGCCTTAGCCCTGAAATTGCTACTTCTCCAGATTTCAGAGGGCCCGTGTCTAAGTATTGTTTGAATGTATCTGGAAAATTTAATAACTCGGTCTTACTAAATTCAGCATTCCTTCTCAGCATAAAAAAATGGGGCCACTATACTAATTAGTAATAAATGTTAACTAGTACAAGCACTTCAGGATGTTTAGCATGCCATAAAATCCTATTACAAATTATTAACTTATTAAATTAGGTCTCCAATGTCATTATACATGACCACGAAAGTACTAACGTGACTTATCTTCTCAAGCATTATATAATCTAGGCTAGCCACTGCCAATGTAACTGGTCACTGACAGTTTCTTGTATATGCGGATGCTGCTGGTGATGAATGAGGCTGGGCAAGAACTCCACTCACCTTCTCCTGGATACCATGAAAAACTGGACAGGCAACAGTGGACACTGCCTTTCTGGAGAGTGTCACATTTTCTCACTCAGGGAATGAGCAAACTGATGTGACAAGCTCTGCAGATAAAAAGCGACAGGGGAGGAGGTCTGTGTGCCTGGAGGATAAGCGGCACACCATTTTGGCAGGCTGACAGCCAGGCCCTTCCCCGAGATCACCAACTTCTTACATAGTAAGTGCTGGGTGCTCCACATCGCTGTACCCAGTATACTAAGAGTCATTTAGAAGAGAGAGCCTGTAAAGGTCACCCGGCTTCAGGGTCATCTAAAATCTTGAACTGGAATAACCTTTCTTTATACTAAGGCTTTTTTCCTTCCCCCACTGTGGAACAAACTCACACTTTGAGAGTTAGCACACAAATACTTCGGTACTTAAAACCCATCATGCTGTTGCTCTTGCTTGGCCAAGGTGTTAAATGTTTGGAGATGAATTCCCAAATGGGTGGCAAATAAGGGCAACATTTGGTAACCATGGTCAACCAGAGAATCTAAGAAAAACTCAAGGTTAGTAGCTGAATGACTTTATCCTTGAGAGTACTCTCTGATATGACCAGCACATCCTAGAATTTTGTAAATATTTAGGAGCTAATTCCCTTATCACAAAGCTCACATTTTCCAGTAACCTTCTGGTGGCCAGGTGGAGGGAAGAGATTCCAGAAACACAAAACTTGAGTCAAAGGTTCTGATTCCCTTTGCTCCACACCCTACCAACTTCCTGGGTCAACCCCAAATATGCAAAACACCAGTATAGACTTCTAGGCCCATGTCCCCTCACAGCCCCCATACCCCCGTGAGAAAGACTCCTGTTTGTGACTGCCAATACTGTTCCAGGTGGGAGTGCCGGGGTCTCCTCCCCATCTCTGAGAACAGATCTCTGTCACTGGAGTCATACATGAGGACATCCCTCTGTCACCTGCCAGACAGGTCACTTGAGGGATGACATCTCCAAGTACTGGAGCACTGCAGTATCTTAAAACAGCCAGCCCAGAGTGCTGGGGGAGTAACGATGGAGCAACCAGGAGGGGTTTTCTTCTGCCCTCCAACTCCCAAGCACTCACATGCTCGCTCATACAAACATCAACTCAACCAGCTTGTTCCCTCTGTTCCAAGCTGCTAAGTGGCTTTGAGGAGAAGGCTAAGAGTTATCTGGTGGAGCTTGTCTCTGGCTTTGCCAGAAGCCCATGAGAGATGGTTTCCCCTTCCGTGCAGCCAAGGTCAGAGAGCTCACCGGGTCCATCCCCTTCTCATGAAACTAGCAGATTTCAGGGTTTCAGTAAAAAACAGAACAAAATTTTAAAGGAGTAACTTGAAATAAAAGGACACAGTATCACAACACCGAACTCGACCCACATGATTAACATACAATAGGAATAAAAATAATCAAGAAAACAATAGATGAAAAACATCTCAAAACGCATTGGACTAGGTAGTGGTTCCCTCCAAGATCAGCACAGGAGATGCCCCCTTACCCATGTCCGTCCCTGGGTTCTCTACAAGAAACCTTCTAGAAAGTCTGCAGGGTTCTCACAGACCAAGAAGTCTTTGGGTTAAAAACCTGCAGACCAGCATGGAAACAGTCTTTGGTTGTAGACACACTGGAAGGCAGAACAGCCTATGAAGAGTGCCTTTCTCCAAAAGAGTGTGTCTGGCCTTCAGTGACATCCTAAAATGGTGCTAGACCCACGCTGAACTCTCCAAGCTGGACCAGCTCTTGAGTTCATGGGTAGGGCCCAGAAAAGTCAATTGAGTGCTTTGGGTGACAGGGCAAATTATATATCACCTTCTAAAGCTGGTTGGGGCCTGTGGGAGGAAGATGTCACACCAGCCAACAGATCTTTTCCATTTCAAATTACAAGGATTCGTGAAGTCTCCAGCCGCCACTCTGTCTGGCTTTCTGGGCCTGGGCGTGACAGTTACCACTCTGTTGCTGAGGTGGACAGATGGCCAGAGGACTAGGGTGGCTGGATACGGTCACCAGCAGCCAACTAGCACACCCAGGCACCAGCCCTCAGCTGCACTATCAGTGTGGGCTCAACAAGGATACCCAAAGCCTAGTTGTCACAGGGTTAGTGCATGTCCATGCTCCACAGACCAATCACAAAAGCTGGTTATATATGGAAAAAAAAATCAATAAAAAAACATTACCCAAGATGGTCTCCATACCCAGGCTAATTAAGAACAATTTCCAGTGTGTGTGTGTGTGTGTGTGTGTGTGTGTGTGTGTGTGTGTGTGTTCTAATTCAGAATAAAAACTATGTTGCAAAATGAGGTACAATTTTCAGAGACTATCATGGGATAGAAAACATTTGTAAATAACACAGCTGAAAGTGTAGGACATAAATACACTGAACTGTGGTCAGTGGCTGCTTTGTAGTCATAAGCAATGTGTGTGTGCGGGGTAACTAAAGGCCACCAGGACCTGAAAGCACAGAGTCCCTCTTGAAAATTGGAGGATTTTGAATTAAAAAGATATGAGTCACTACAAGTAAAACTCAGTGGCGGAGGGGCTGGGGAGATGGCTCAGTGGTTAGGAGCACAGATGATCTTGTAGAAGGCTAGAATTTGGTTCCCAGCACCCACGTCAGGCAGCTTATAAGGAGCTGTCACTTCAGGTCCAGGGGATCCAATGCCTTCTGACCTCTGAGGCCACCTATACCCATGTGCACATACCTCTCCCTAATACACAGTTAAAAATAAATCTAAAAAAGCAACTGACAGAATCAGATGTAAAGGAATATAATTCCAGCATTCAGAGAGGCTGAGGCATAAGGAGACTGTCTTTAAAATCAACAAAGATTTGTGATGGGGAAAAGGCAACATTTAGACCTTGCAGGTTATGCTATAATTGGTTCGTTTTCAGCTTTTCCAGAGAGTAGCTTGGGAAAAGATATACTTTCTCTTGACCTTTGACCCCATGTTATCCCCAGGGGAACCCTGCCCAACGAAGTAACAAAAGTGAGAGGCAAAAGGACACATCTTGTGAATGTGCTACTACATATGTGGTGACCACTGTCACCATGAATGGCAGCTATCCCTAGGAAAAGGAAGATGATGTCAGGGGTTCAAGCTGTGACACAGAGCAAGGAGACGGCTCGCTGGGTAAAAACACTTTCTACAGAAGCATGGCGACTGGAGATGCCCAGGACTCACATGAAGCCTGACTGCGGTCGCTTGCCTCCAGAATCCCACTTCTCCATCTGTAACTGCAATTCTAGAGACGGGAGTCGTGGACAAGAGAGTCACCCAGAAGCTCATGAGCTGGTAAGCCTGATGGGCACAGCAACAGAGACAACCAAAGAGACTCCTCCTCAAACCGAGTGGAAGTGAGAACCAGCTCCCCAGAGTTGTCCTCTGACCTCCATGTGCACAGCATGGCATGCGCATGCCTACATACTTGCACACACATGCACTCCCCCACCACCACACACAGACATCAGTTTGTGGCTCATCAGATTCTATACTCAGGGCAGTTCACTGTGCACGAGGAATGTGCAGTTCCTCTTGTGAACACTGGTTGTTCTGAGGGTAGAATGAGGCAGTCCATGGAAGACGTTCAGAACTGCACCTGTCACCCAAGAACTTGACTAAAGTTGATTCACGATTGCTATCGTACATTCATTTAAAATGGCAAACAGATGGCGTATACCAATATGTGAAAACGGAAGTGTGAAATGGCATTAAAATGATGAAATAAGAGATAAGCTGCCCGTGTGGTCGGTCGGGCCTGTAAGGAGGTAGGGAGTGGTGGGACTTGAGGTGTGTGCATCTCCCGACTAAGCACTCAGCACCCGAGGGACACTCTAGCGGCAGCCATTGACTGTTACAGGCCATTACTGTGGCGTAGGCTGACTTGCACACAAGCATGCCACATGTTCAGCTTAAAGGTGCACACAGGAGGGAGTTCTTGATAACGACATCCTGGGCTTAACCATCGGGGGAGCCACCCTTTCTTCTTCTTGGGGGAATGCTACCACATCCCCAATCAGACATCAGGACATCAGCAGCTATCCTATGGCCCCTAAAGGACATAAGACAACACACCATGGGTACGATAAAGAGCTGGGTCACAAACTCTGTTAATGAATTAGCTAGCCAATGCTGGAGCTGCCTGGGCTGGGACTAAGATGAGGCGAGACATTTTCTATATTGTTTGAGGCAAGAGTGCTGCAATTTGCCACTAGTCAATGAGGAAACAGAAAGAGCCTTCTGATGGAGGCCCGGTGGGCCTATTTAGCCCCGGGCCAAGGTTATGACAGGACCCTCACTATGTCCCATCCTGGGGTGAGCCAAGTGTAGGAGAGGAAGAAAATATCCATCCCAATATACACAGGAGCTATGCCCAGGTCTGGGTACACCACCAAACAGGTAGCAGTTAGCAGCCACATCTGACCCTTTCCCAGGGACCTTCCGAATCCTCTGGGCCACTAGCTCTGTCCTTTCTGAAATTCACCCATTTCACAAAAGCTGCTGAGAAAATACAGGACGTCCAGCTACACTTGAACTTCAGACAACTGATGGAAAGCAGGTATATCCCACCCTCCGCCCACCAGGCTAGGGACAAAGACCTCTGCCACGCATCAGACCCAGAAATGGTCTCCCTGGTCCAGTGACTGTCTGGGTTGCCCTGGGTGTGTCTAGTCTGACCACGGGAGGACAGCCAGAGTCTGTCTGGCCTCTCGGGGTCTCTCATCGGTCTGGGAATGTCTGATTCGAATTTTATAGT